>NC_049169.1:180864322-180929322 GCF_009769625.2 Cygnus olor
ATTGCTGCAAAACATGCATTTGTATGAAAAAGTCAGCAAGGGAAAATTGAAAGGCTGCCTGTTAGGGTAATATAATAGAGTTTTGTCAATGTGACAAAGCAATGGACAGGACACAGAGTGTTTTTTCTTGCTAGGTTTTCCTATCTTTTGGGAGATGTGCAGGCATAAGTGAATTTTCCTGGTATTTTTTGGCAGTGAAATTCTCCTGATGGCAAAACTAGCGATTCTGCATGAAAAGAGATGGAGTCTTATGCCTTCAAATTCCAAAGAGGACAGAACTTAGTTTAAAAGTAGCTCACATTATATTTTTTATTAACAAATTCTTTCTTTACAGGTTTTAAATACTATTTTTTCCTGATGTGCTCTTTTTCTTCCTAACATACTATGCATATTCCAGACTATTTCTTCAAGAAATGTAGAAAATAATGTAGACATTTTTAGGAGCAATGGCAGCTATTTCCCACTCCCCCATGACATTTTGTTATGGTAAAAAAAAAAAACAAAGGAAGTCACCTGGATGTGAAATATTGTGTCTGGAAAAACAAACAAACAAACAGACAAACAAAAAAACCAGACACACACAAAAAAAACAACTCCATACAGATGTAGAAATTTAGAAATGACCAGAATGAAACAGTAATCTGCTGACATGTATAACAGCATCCATCCAGCAAACAACATGCTATACAGTGGTTACGAACCCAAGGCCCCATCTCCTGGGCTCTATGTCTGGCTCTGCTTTTTCACTGTCTCCTGAAGGCACTACTAGTGTTTGGGGAGGCAAAAACACGGTGCAAGGAATTAAGAGTAACTCAAGAAAGGGAGCTACACCTTGAGCAGGTCAGCATCTCTATCAGATGAACATTTACATAGTTGTCAGTCGGGTCCAGCTGAACAGGGCTGCTCAGGAGCAAAGGCAGATGAAAAAATATTGCCCAAGAACAGGGGTTTTTGGTGAAGGTTTGGTCAAGACCAAAGGAAAATGGCATTGCTGCGCCTGTCAGGCAAGCTACACTTGTATAGGACCAAATCCCTACTTCATTTGTCCGTCTGTAGTTTCTTGCAGGATGAAAGCTGTAATTTGTTCTGAGAGACCTGATGATTCAGCAAAATAAAATTAGTCTCTTTTTCTTGGCATGAGTACTCCTTTCAGGCCTTCCTGGGCCCAAGACGCAAAATGCTTTCATAAATAGATAATATTTGAAAGGTCATTGACATACAAACAAACAAACTATCAGGCAGCAGGAATGGAGAAGATATCTGTCCCCACACAACTGTGTGGCTGATACTTTGGGGAATCAAGAAATTTTCAGCAATAGAATGAATTTACAATATATGCAGTTAACACAAAGGGACAAAAAGAATAGAAGGTAGACATTTATTTTCTATAGCCTAAGGGCTTTATTTAAAAGATGTGAAAATTTCATAACAGTAGGAAATAGAAGGATTAATGTTGGGGTTCATATTCTGTGGATTAGATAAAACAGAAGGAACAACTACAATACGGCTTCAGAAGGACAGCATCCCAGGACATTATAACGTGCACTTGCTTCATGTATAGCTCCAGACAAAAGGCACCCCCTAAACAGGGACAGAGACAGGAAATTTGGCTTCATTTGCCCCAGGGAAGGACTTTCTCTCTTCTCAGTACCTCCTGGCTGGTCCTGTTTTGTGCATATGTAAGAGGCACTGGGTTTAGCAGTTGTAACCAGAATGTGATGCTGCACCTTTTTTTTTTTTTTTTAGCTTTTGACTATTACAGACCAAATAATCACTCCTTCCCACCACAAATGATTTTAAACCCTTGTAATGCCATTGATTTCAGTGGAGCTAATCTGAAAGGTACACACATGGGAGACAGATAAGGATCACCATGCTGGATGACATGGCCTATATTTCATAGCTGGCAAATGCATGTGTTTAGTGGCACTACCACACACTTGGGATAGTAGATGTTGAAATTACGTTAATCTGAATTGAATATTCCAAGCAAAACTACTGCCAAAACACACACCCGTTTTGGTAGCAGGGATGGAGGAAAGCCAGAGCTCCTCCTTCAACCCCCTGCAATGAGTTCACGCAGAGTCTTAAAAAAGTTACTGAATTCATAAAGTGGGGGAATGTCATCGTCACCTGACAGTAATGATCACATTTCATGGTAAATAATTACCAGCTCCCAATTACAAATGAGAGCTTCTTAAACTGCCATAATTCATGGCAACATGCTTGTTGCCTCCAGCCATAAATCACAATTTTTGCTAGGGTGTGGGTGAAAGAGCCATCTGTGCTGATTTGCAGCAATCCTCCAAAAAGCACAATTTATCAACATTATGTTCATCTTTCAGCCCATTCCCATTGGCCTGATCTCTTCTGACAATTGTCCTGTTTGTCCCTCCCAGTGCAGGTCGCCAGGACAGACCCTCTAGCACACGCATCCGTAGATAAAGCACCAGTTCCCAAGGTTTGCCTTCAGTGCTGGAAGGGCTATTTAACCAGTGCACACTGCTGACCACGCCTTTTAACAAGGCATTGACATGCCTTGCTTGGTTTTCTGCAGCATGGTATTTTTTACAAGGCTAGCAGACATTATTCATTTTTTGCCTGGCGGTGCACCCAACAACAAGGTGCCTCAGTAAGCTTGCAGAGAAGCAAAACTAACTTAGTGCTTACATCTCTGCCATGGTCCAAATGACTCACTTGCAGTGCTACAGCTGTTTCAGCATTCTCTCTCTCTCTAGGCCAGCTCTATTGGTGACTAAAACTTGTGTAATTAATCTAAAACCTCAGCATTTACAATACAAAAGCACCGCAAGAAATCCCTCTCAGACCTTGGTCTTCTGGAGGACTTTATTTGGGGGAATTTTAGGTGAAAATGTAATATCTTTTTGTCTTCCCCCCTACCCCCTTCTTTCTTTCTTTCTTTCTTTCTTTCTTTCTTTCTTTCTTTCCTTCCTTCCTTCCTTCCTTCCTTCCTTCCTTCCTTCCTATGTGGAACTAAAAGAACAGAACTTGGAAAGAAGAACACTCTTTATAAAAATGAGCTTACCTCATTTTTGTACTAAACGAAAGACTGTCAACCTTGATCAGAAAGCAATAATTCTCAAAAAGAGTCAAGTAAGGTTTAATAGTATTATTTTCTCTAGGACTAGAATCATAAAAGTTTTCAGAAATTTAAAATAAAAAATGAAAATATGAATATTTCTGAGAACTACTACTAGCGTTGGTTAGTAAAACAAAACAAACAAACAAAACAACAAAAAACATTCAAAAGAAGTTGCCCCATTTTAGGGCTGGAAACCTTATGAAATGCTTAGCAGGAACTTTATCAAACTATGTTCCATTCTGAGTTTTATTATGATTACAGCCAACTACAACTCTATGACAGCAGAGTTACACTGAATTTCTACAGTGCTGAATCAGGTCCTAAGAGTCTTTTCTGTATCTGCTTATTTCATCTACCTTTTTAGCTCAGTCTCCTTGGCACAACAGTGGGATATGGTCCACACAAAGTTGTTTTGCAAATGATTTAGTTAAACTGGCACAAGATGTGGTCACTTAGAGTGATTTAAATCTGCTTTGTATCAATTTAGTTTCAGCCATTTTCTGATCAGATTAAGCTAAATCAATATAAACCAACTTTAAATAGATTCCAGTGTTTGCACTGGCTTAACTAATTTGATTGTAAAACACACCTTTAATTAAACTAGTGCAATTCTGCATGTGGAAAAGGCTTTGCAAGGAAGAACTGCTTGTCTGTGATAATTGGCTAATATTTTACTACCCAGTTGTGTTAATGGTGACCTGTAAAATACAGCGAAAAAGCAATGCTATGCCTAAGAAGCATGACAATAGGTGAGACTCGGAGAAATGCTGTGCCTTCCCCATGGCCTAGGGCAGGCTAGACGTGGGAGGATAGCTGTGACCTGTCAAAAGACAATTAACATATTTACAAGGAAGGTGTATTTCATTTATGAAACTGGCCGCTCTTTAGAGAACAGATAGCAGCTGGAGAAAGCATATGTACCTGCTGCTTGGTGGTTGGGGGGTTTCAATGCTCCTTTTATTTTGTTTAAGACTTTTTGACTTGCAAGTTCTGAATATTTCTCACTACATTTTTTTTTTCATAAATTCTTTTTTTTTTTTTTCCCCCACTGGAAATAGTGACCAATTTTGGCAACATGCAGAAATGCAATCCAACAAATTTACTTAAAGAGAATACATGAAACCTGCAGTTTATCACAGAGTTAGAATTGTGGCCATTCTTTGGGGTGTTTCTTTTTGTTATCTCCACAAACATATTTGTGCATAAACTGCTAGTCACATAAATTCTGAACATGACTCACACTCAAAAATTTGCAACACTTTTGATTAACTGCCCAAAAGTAATAGAAACATATGTAATCTCTGAATTGATGCTCCAGATAGCAAACTAGCCAGGAAGCCTATGGGTTGCAATTGCCATTTTGCTACTGGGAGACTGAAACACAGGGAAACACAAATCTAAGATCCTACCTATGCATCTTTTGTGTCACCAGCAGAGCAGACACACAACTGCACAACTGCCTGCAACATCTGCCTGAGTCACGGAAAGATTAAATCAAAGAAAAATGGATGCCATGAGACTCACCAGGTGGCAAAAAAATAAATTAAAAATATTACAGAAGGGAGAGTGGCAATGGCCTACTCCCTGTGCTACCCCATAATGTCTTTCTAGAGGAGGATGAGACCCCTCTGCTTTGGGGAGATTGATGAGGGTAATCAGAGCTGTTATCCCTATGCTCTCCCCTTTGTCCCAGGAAAGCTGGAGTAGAAAAGATGCTGCCTTGAAGACTTCCTGGGGAGTAAAGTGGAAATCTGGGTAGAAGCCTTGCAAATGCTGAGGGCAGATGAAGCAGCTAAGATCTTGACTGATGAGTGTTGTCTAAAATGGTATCAGCACAGCATGATAGTCTTGACAGTCTTCTGTCTTCCAGCTCTGAAGGATGAGGGCAGAACGGTGGATGTAGTTCTCCTTCCCAACACAGGGCAACGAGCCCTGACTGAGCTTGGTGGTGCTGATCATCTGGTAGCTGACTCAGGCACTGCAACCTAGTGGAGATATAAACCTCACTCTGCATGAGAAAAGCCAACAGCACCGCATTGCTGGGTGTGAAGTAAACTTTATTTTAGATCTGATGTACTGCATTTTGCTGCCCATAGGGCAGTGTCACCCAGGAAGTGCCATGTGGCAACCTGCAGCTGTTCTCCTGCTGTAATTACTGAGATGAGTCCACGGAGTCCCAAGCCCCACAGTGCAATGCCTTATCACGACTAAGAGGTGTTTCCTCTCATCAAGATGAAACACAGCATACTGCAGCCTGCAGCCTGGAGGGCTCCCAGTTGGATGTCGTAGCTGCTCTAGTTAATTAATTCAAATTGATTGGGACCCTGAAAAGGTGCCAGTGTGCCTAACAGGCACAGACTGAGCATGCCTTTGCTCAGGATACTTTTGTAGAACACGCAAGAAGCTAAGAATGTGTAACCAGGCACGTTTTAACAACTTGCATCCCACCTTGTAATTTCTGGTTTTAAAACCTATTTGGATGAATCAGAAGCAACACACAGAGAATTTGACTGCTGGTGCAAATGAGGCACATGTCCAGGACCCCTTCTTTTACTGTGGGAGTAAAGCCTGCCATTAAAGCCCAAAGGCCCAATGTTGCCCACATTGGGCTGTTATTCTCTGTGTTCTGACAGTGTCAAATGATAATGAGGGCTGAATAATGTTAAGTATGTTAGAGACCTGAGGGAACAGCTGAAGTGGCAAGGTGGAGGAGGATGGAGTGAGAAACTGAGGCATGGAGAAATGGAGTGACTTGTGCAAGATCATGCAGTAAGCCAGTAGCAGAGACAAAATTAGATGAAAATTAAATCTGGTGTAAGAGGCTAATCATTCACCATTTGAGAAACAGATGTTTCACTCATTAATGAGGCTCAGACTTGCTCATGTACACATTAAATAAAGGCAGGATAGCATTTCAGTTTTCAGCCAGAAATACCTCAGCAAAACAACCTTGCTGAGACTGCTGCTCTTCCTGTCACAGGGGTTATGATGCCATACATACTCAAAATTGCATAGATTCTGAAAGTTGGACGAATATTTGTCCTTTTTGAGTGATGCAGAAAAAATCAGGGCAGTGCAGACATAAGAACTGCAAGAACCAGCCTGAGAACAAATAAACGTAGTTTATTGCACTCTTGCTTTGCTAGGTGGTCTCCTAGGGAAAACTCACTATTTCTCAAAGGGCCTGAGACACAACCAAAGAAAGTGCAGAGACTCCTACAGATGTCAGAGGAGCTGGATCAGGCCTTTATAGAGAGTCAGTGATATTAGAATCACAAGATGGTTTGGGTTGGAAGGGACATTAAATATCACCCAGTTCCATCCCCCTGTCATGGGCAGGGTCACCTCCCACCAGACCAGGTTGCCCAAAGCCCCATCCAGCCTGGCCTTGAACACCTGCAGGGATGGGGCATCCACAGCTTCCCTGGGTGACCTGTTCCAGTGTCTCACTACTCTCCGAGTAAAGAGTTTCTTCCATATATCTAATCTAAATTTAATTTAAAGCCATTACACCTTGTCCTACCACTACACTCTCTGACAAAAGGTCTCTCCCCAGTTTTCCTGTAGACTGCTTAGGTACTGGAAGGCCACTAAGTGCTGCCCAGAGGCTTCTCTTCTCCAGGCTGAACAACCCCAGCTCTCTCAGCCTTTCTTCATAGAAGTACTCCAGCCCTCTGGCCATCCTTGTGGTCCTCCTCTGTATGTAACCCAACAGGTCATGTTGTCAATTAAAAATCAGTGCCAGTGCCTCTAGAAGGTTGCAAATAGCACAATGCTCTACAGGACCATGAGTTCACACTCACAGAGACACTCGGTTCCTCTCTAGCAACACACCCACAGTATTCTTGCAAACTCCTGAATGGAAACTTTCCAAAAACAATACCACAAAATACATATCTGTCTTTCTCTTTGCGATAGGCAGTGGTATAGTTAAGGGTAGACTTGGTTAGACAGAGTATAATCGCTTTTTTATTTTTGGAGGCAAAATTTGCCCACTTTTTGGCAGATATAAGTGTGGGTACACCAGGAAAAAAAACACAACAGCTCTGTTTACCTTACATAGCTTCCAACCGTTTCACTTACTGAAACTGCCCCCAAGATGATATCCTTTATATACACCACAGTGTATGCAGTGGTGCTATGACAGAAACCTTGATACTATCTCAACTACTCCATAAATCACACATTGTCTTCGCATAGCTGTCTGGGATGTTAATTAAACAAAACAAAAGAAAAGTAGAGGTTTGCCTACAGACTCCTTTTCTCCCCTTGCATGATGTACTCTTGCCAGTACCAAGGGCTGGTGGCTCTCTCAGCCAGCTCCCATCTGACTTGTCCACCGCTGAAAACGTCATCACTCTTCACAAAAGTTCATCTTCATGGCTCGGGTTTCCAGAATTTTCAGCCACATTGACGTAGATATATGAGTGACAAAAGCACTGTGGTAAGTGTTATCTGGCAGCTGGCTTGCTGAAAGGGACTAAAATGGAATGGACAATTTGCTGTATCTGAACTAGTCCTCTGTTCAATAGGCAAGGATTTCAAAAAAGGGTTTCCCAAAGTAAGATTTTCACCATGTGCAGTGGTACATGGAAAGTGGCCTTTTTTCTAACAAAGCAACCAAAAATAGAATTAGGAGGGTAGTGAGCAATAGCAATCTATGGATGGATGTCCTGAAATTTGTAAATATCAGTTCATGGGCATTACATATCCAATTTATAGAGCTAGTAAAGACATAAGAATAATGATTTATTTACGTACCTGGGGACTATGTTAAAATAGTAAGGCCTGATCTTACATCTGATGCAGTGAATGGGCAACTTTTCAGTCTTTCATAGACTCTGAATGGAGTCATCAACTATCATTTGGCCAGTTTTATCCAAAAGCCAGAAAATGTCAAAGTCAACATGATTTTGTTTTGCATAGTCCGATTGTGCATAACCAGTATGGTTGCAAGTGTGTGGGCAGAAAATATTTTTCCAAAAAACAACCCTTTTCAGTATATATATATATATATATCTATAAACTGTGTTTCAAGATAACTCATTTCACTGCAATTTAAATCAGCTTTTTGATTTGACATGCCACTGGTGAGAGTTGCCTTATTTTAATGTTCCCTGACTTTGCATGTTTTTGTAAACTTTCAAGTTTAAGAAGCATGTATTTTTCTTCCCCAAAGTGTTCACTTTTTATTAAGCAAAAGAAGGGCAAAGCAAATAGATCTATTGTTTGGAGGTGTAGTTTTGCAAAGCTGGGCTTTTTTTTTTTGTTGTTGTGTTTTGCAGGAGGGCTCCAAAATTTGTTAAGAAGCCTTCTGAAACTATGTCAAGAATATGAGGACCCATTACCTTGGGACTCTTCCTGCTGGGTGAAGAAAACTGGAGGAGACAAAGGTCCAATGCCCTATTTGAGTTATATTCACAGTTTCTCAAAGTTGAGGAATGTTCTGATACAAGACTGATTTATTTCCTCATAGATAAAGGAGTCCAGTTTCAAAATTTTCTTGTGGACCCAGGTCCAAACTTCTCCAAATTTTATTTTGGGGCTGAATAGTTTTGCTCCTTAAATATCCATAAAGAGGCTCAGTGGAGAGCTCAAACTCCAGGAGATATATGATGACGTAACATGTTTATCTTTTGCTATTTCTCTATGTTTATTTAAAAAGGATCCATCAGGATGACTCCACACACTTGGGCAATTATTTGAAATACACACACAGCTATGGATAAAAAATCCAAGATACCTTAATTTGCTCTGCTGCAACAGTTCCTGTGCCAAAGAAAGTGTCTCCCTCCACTTGCCATCTTGATTTGCTCAACCTGTCATCTCCAATAAAACCTAAGAAAATAGACGCATCTTGCCAGGATGCCCCCAAGTCAGTAAATTCGAGCTTTTTCATACAAAGAGGTTGGACATTGCTCCAGAATGAGGACCCTGCAGGGGAAAATATCTGCTATCAGTGCCTCCTTCCTAAACAAAGGAATAGTTTTGTCCATGATTACACCTGTGGCAGTATCATGTGTGGGAGGAAGATCTCTCAAATAGCCACAAGCCAAGTAAGCTGGCTAAACCCATATATTCCTCCTTGACACTTTATATTCTGACTTGTGTTCCAGTGGTTGTAAAATGCTAGCCTTTTGGAGCTCTTCCACACTGGAAAATTGCATCATGATAAAACACAAACCCCAGGAATCTTGGTAACTAAGACAATGCTAAACATGCTGCTAAACATTGAACACAGACAGGGGCTGTTGTGTTTAACATCACATCAGCTGGTTGTGGTTAAGCCCAAGGGCTGACCAGCTGCCACAATGCTAAACATGATGGTCTCAGCCTGTGCTGAATATTTAACAGTGTGTTAGTGGCCATAACTCTCGAGGGTCTTTTTTTTTTTTTCTTATTTTTTTTTTTCCCAAACATGATCTGGTTTTCTAGTGTAGGCAAACATTATACTGATATATGTGACTGTTGCAAGGTAACAGGATAACCAGGTTGGAACAGTTTACATGCTACTCTGATTTATGTCAAGGACCTCACCCTCCTAGCTGATCTCCTAACTGAAGCAATCGCAAACATCAAGTTATCTCATGCTTTACCTTTATTCCTGCACTAAGTGTACCTGACCCCAGCACAGCTGGAGAGTTATTGCACTGGTCTGATGGTGAAAATAACAGACAAATGGCACCCTTGGTTTTTACAGAGGTCTTATCCTAGCACAGGAGAAAGGGGAGGCATGCTTGAATGGTATTTATGTACCAGCAAGATGGTGAGGAAAGAAATGACAAGCATCTGCTTTCCTTCATGTGATTGGGCATGATGTATTGGAAGTACTCTCAGCCCTGTAATGTAAAAGGATAACACAAAGTTAACTCTACTAATGGATCAGTTCCAGAACTATTTCAGCCCCAAGAAATATGTGACATTTGGATGTCTCTTTTTATTTATTACCAGATATCAGACTCCTGCAGAAACAATAGATCAGTATGTGAATGGTCTGAAAATTAAGGCCAAGTTTGTGAGTTTGTGCAGCTTGATGCATGACGAACTCCCCACAAGATGATTGGGATGATCAGATATTTGGCTTTTGAAAGGGAAAATAAAAGTATAAAACAAGTGAAATCATTGCTTTCTATGAAAATGAGAAAAACAAAACAAACAAACTCAACACACATGGCTTAAAGGTAGGGAATTGAAACCTATTTTATTGTTAAAATAGTATATAATCTGAGATAAAATCAACTCTCATTCCAACTTTTCCTTAAGTAGAAGTACTATTTGGGGTCTTTCTGCTCGCTTAAACCACTTATTTCCCAATCACTGTAATTACTGCTTCAGCTGCACTAGTTAAAGTCTCAAAGTTGTTGGAACTTCTTATTTTTGAGGTCTCTTTACACCTGTCAAATTTTTCTGAAATTAATCAGTGTCTTCTCCTTTGAGGCAGAAATGAACTGATGAGAAGAATGAAGAACATGTCAAATTTGTCTTTCCTATGAAAGTGGGTTAAATTAATGTACCATACTTTAGTTAATTGCATTTTTTTTCTTTTTTAATAATTTTCTATCTATTTTATTATTTTACATTTTTCTATCATTTTTGAAAAGTCTGGGCTAAAATAGGAAGGGAAAAACACCCAGTAAAGCAGCAGACATTAGTAGTGTGAGTCCAAATAGAAGAAGCAGACTTAGAAGATATGAAGTTTTAGTACAAAGAAAGGTGTTTCAGACAGAAATGTAAAAGGTAGAGAACTAGAAGATATGAGAATTGGTAAAGAAAGGGACATGAAGAGAGCACTCAAGAGAGAATGGACAGATCCGAGCTTCTCCTGCAAGCATGGTGTCTCCTCAAGGAGGGATGGGGGTATGCAAGGGCTGTGGAAGAAGAGGGTGAGCTCTGCTGCTAAGTGGGCTGAAGAGGGACAAGATGGGAGTATGGAGGACTGTAATAAGTTAAGCCTGATGTGGCATTCTAACTCCATTTACACCTCATATAAAGCCTTAAAGCTGGCCACAGACCCTTCCAAGTCTGGTAATATCTATGCTGGCGATCTGGTTTCATACATAACCATCACGGTTTAAACAGTGGCTTACACTAAGTCAACTTTCCTCCAACTTCATGGTATTTCCAGTATTGTTGGTATATTTGGGCTGAAGAACTCTTCTTTCTCTTCAAGGTGCTGCTGTGTGGGGCTTCCCCAAATCTTTTCCCCTCAGTTTTAACCGCAAAGGGAGGTAAATATCTTCCCCGCATTGGGCTGGAAGCTGGTCTTTTTGCAAGGCTGCCACTTGACCTTGAAGTCACCACTTGGGAAACCAGTAACATCATTGAATTGGAGGTGGAATCCAAACCTCTCAAAAGCCTGACCAACATGTGACAACTCAGCCATAGAGTAATTTCAGAGGAAGTGGGAACTTGACTGCAGACAGTGCTTTTTCCCACGGAGAGGATGAAGAAGGTCCAGACTGCAGAAAATTTGCACAGAGGAAAGGCTGGGGGAATGAAGAGGGCACAGGCAGGAAAATAATTCTGTTCTTACCAGCTAGTGCGAGGGAGCAGCAAGATGTCAGTGAGGCGATATCAGAGACATGAGCCTGAGCCAAGGGGAATTGGCTTGGGGCAGAGAAGATTTAGGAGTCATCAGCATAAAGATGATAAAAGAGCTGATAGGAGACGATGTGGTATCCCACAAAGAAACTACATTAGAGGGGGAGGGAAGGGCAAATAAAGCCTCACAGACAGGTTATTGGGCAGGCCTGCTGGGATAGGAAGGGTATGGAAGAGAAAGGCTGATAGAAACCTATGAGAGGGTGAAACAGCTTGAGGAAGAAGGAAGGAAGGAAGCAAGGTCAGATTCATGAGCAGAAAAGCTGAAGCATATGGATCTGAATATTAGGACTTTGGTATGATCCAGAGATTAATGAGTGTGCAGAGCACAGGTAAACCCTGAATGTAGTACATAATGAGAAAAAAGGGGAGTTCATTCCCAGTTCATACCCACAGCTTTCACCATGCTAAAGAAAAGCTGCAGGTGCTAATGAGGTGGCACAAACCCTCTCCTTCATGTCCTCAGCAACTGTGCAACATCTGCAAAACTACTGCCTAGGACAATGGGGTCTCCTCACTGAAAGGAAAGCAAGAGTGTTGATGGATAAGTGTTGTCAATGCCAATTGGTGTCAGCCTGCTGAGGATTTCACTTCTAAACTTCATGGCCAGAAAAATCCTCATTTTGACCTAAATTCCATTGCTGTGCCTAAATCAATGGTTTTCTAACTCTCTCCG
Organism: Cygnus olor; assembly: GCF_009769625.2. Lineage (NCBI taxonomy): Eukaryota > Metazoa > Chordata > Aves > Anseriformes > Anatidae > Cygnus > Cygnus olor. The sequence goes on from NC_049169.1 coordinate 180,876,703, forward strand.
GGCCTCTAGAAGTGCTCTTGTCAAAAGGTGCATGGGGACTACGCTGCAATAAGATTAATTTGGCCCAAAGAGATCACAGTATGATGCTGTCTGAATTCCCCCATAACACTGGCCATTGATAGATTGAGTTCTGCATCCATGATCCTCCAGTGCTTTGAAGGAGTGTTAACAACAACCAGTCAAAGCAGACTGACCCCTGAGCATGTGATAGTGTGAGATGGTTATTTATTATCTGCACCACCACAGTTCTTAGGATCCTTCTTACTCACAAGCCTCACTTCTCACATTCTGACCTTGGAAAGGAAAAAAACTTCTGTGAATAAAGAAGTTGTGTCACTTAGCATGTCGCCTGGCGTCTGGAAGAAATGTGACCTAAACACTTGGGATTTTGTGTTTGCAAAGTCATAGGGTTGTGAAACCCACTCTTGTCCCCCAAATGTATCCCATCTAAAAGGATAGTGGAGTAAGCAAGGAGAACTGTTGAAGGATTTACTTGTCGAGCTGAAAAAGCTTGTAAGTAGCTAACCAGTGTTTAGCCTTGCTGAACTTTCACAACACTGCCAGTGATAACCAAGTGGGATCTGCACTGCACAGGCTCATGGAATAAAATTATAAGAAGCCTCTTAAGCCCCAGGTAGTGAAAGATGTCAAAGTTAAGACACCAGTTAAAAAAACACAGACAAAGGCAAAGCCATTGCCCATTTTCTTTGAGAGAAATACAATAAAACTACAAATGTGTTGGTCTGGTAGCATGTGCAATAGGAGTCCTGAAATGCAAATGTGGGGGAAAACACCACAAGAAGGTCACTGCCATGGGTGAAACTCAAATATTTGGGTGAGAATGTAAGCACATTGCGAGTGAGAGGCTACATGAGGGTCAAACCAAGGGTATTCATGCTTTCATTTGTAAGTCTAAAACCAAAGGATTTTTTATGTGCAGGCTAATTTTTAATTTGACCCCTGGAATTCAAAGACCTATAGGTCTCAGCCCTTTTTGTTGGATGAAAACTAGGACTCAAGTAGGTTTTACAAGAATTTTCCATTTGGCGATCCTGCTGTAAAGCTAAAACAAGGTATTGCTTAAAACCAGTCTGAAATTTTATAAACTTTTTTTTCCCCCAACATGGAATGGATTCAGGTAAATCCATATCTAATTGGAGGACCAGTATGCAAACATTCAGGCAGTTATCTTCCAGGGTATAAAGCCCAGTTGGAAATACTTTTAAAAAAGTTTTTCTGTGACTATTCCAAATTTATGACTAGTGAGAACCAAATCAAATTATTCATTCTCTTCAGGAGTCTCTGAACATCCCCAGATATTGAGATATACATGGTCTGACTCACCAGAGCGGGATGGCCAAATTTCTGAGCTGAATACAAAAATACACAAAGAGCCAAGAGCTATCAGAGGTCCCATCTGTCTGGGGGTTACAGCAAGGCAAGACCCAGGAGCAGGAGCTTCACAGATGTCCCATTTCCACACTGACCACTAGCCTAGGATTAAGCATGTAGTAGGAGTCTGAGAATGCCAGCAGTGCTGGCCAAAACATCTTGCCCACCTTCTCTCCCAGCTGGAGAAACAAATTCCTCATTAGCCCTCATTCCCTACTAGTCCTAGCTGCTGGTGGCTTGAAATAACTTCAGGTGAAGAGCTGCACTTAATTATTTTCAGTTGCAAATAGCTTAAAAGAAACGAGATGCTCCAGCATCCCCCCAATGTAACCTATCATTAGTAGCTCAGAGTATTTAATATGGCAAAGTGTGGAATGTGGGAGCTTTATGTAGCTAGTCTATACTGGATTACTCTGCCTGAGGAGAAAGGCAAAAATAAAGAATATACGTAGGTCTGACTCTAAGAGCATGAATTAAGAGTGTAACAGAGAGGTGAGAAGGTAGCAGTAGAAATTGTGACTGTGAGCAGCAGTCCTCAAAGTCTCCACTGATAGAGGCAGATGGTATGGTGTGGTATCAGCTGGAATGACCAGCTTCAAGACCCAGAAAAGCTGCTGTAGCACCTTGCTGGGCACCTCCACACCCCTAGGGCTTTTCATGTAATCTGTGTAGCCACCTCATGGTATGTAGGTACAAATTTCTCAGGATGCCTTATGATTGCTACTGCAGTCCTCACATTAAAAGGGTAATTTTTCTATTTTACGCATAACTATACAAAGCAGCAAGCAGGGTGAGTGGCTGTATTCATGCCTCATAGATGTGCAAATACAGCCCTCCCCGTGACAAAGTGCAGTTTGTAGTGCTGGTGATGAGTTCACAGGCAGCAAAAATCTGCAGTGTTGCATCTAAACACTCCTTTTCCAGACGTGCACGCAGAGCAAGTTCCCACTGTTTGTCTTGATAGGTGGTTTCTCTCTGAAATGCTACATTTGTGTGTGGATCTGTAATAATGCAGGTTTGTTATAGCCTTTCTAACAGCTGCCAGATCTGCTGAAGAACAGTGAGAAGATTACGTTTTCCTCTGAATTCAGTAGGGGTCTCCAAACAGTACTTGTGTGAGTAAAAGGATAGGCAAGCCCAGGAAGCCTGTAATTATCAGCTAAATAAATAATTTAATTAATACAAACTCTGGTCTAGATCCCAGTCTGAATTGGCAGTTTTATTCTGTTTTGGGGAGGTATAAAGCAGTGCCAGAGCCCCCAGATCCAGCCTTTAGGGATTCTTCTTTTGTAAGAAAGCCCACATGTCATGCAGAGGGGAGGACCTAGCCCTGCAGGTTAGCATAATGCTTCAGAAACAAACAAAAAAAAAAAGAACTGACCCATTTTTTTTTTCTTCATTTAGTTTCTCAAAAGCTGGGCTCAGTTCCTCACCCCAGTCTCCCATCTTTTTTTTTTTTTCTTTTTTTTTTTCTGTTTTGCATACCTCTAAATTTCCTGCCTTTTGGCTCAGACTAGATGTGCAAGAGCCAAATACTGTTATAGCTGTTTTTGTGTTGGTTCCAGCCCAATTGGAAGCAGGAAATACTGAAACTCTCATGGGTAAGTCTCTTCTCAGGAGACTTCCAGTCCAATTTTGCAGATTCATGAATGTTACATGCTTTGGGTAAAGTTCAGAGATGCAACCAAATCCAAATGCTACAGATAAATAGACATGAAACAAACAGGGAAGGCAGTGAGTTTTTTGTGTCTGCAACATCCCTTGCTAGCCGGGCACATGCTTGAACCAAACTACTGTGGAGTGTGTTTAGAGCTGAGCCCAAAACCATTTCTGCACTCCTGAAGCACTTGCTCTGCACTACTTGTTCTTTGAGGGTTCAGGTTCACAGTAAGCCATCAGAAGAGGCATTTCTGGACCTGATAGGAGGGACAAGAATAAAGCAAGCAGTCTGCATCATCCTCAGTTCTGTTGTCATCTTTGCTCTTTTGTGACACTGGTGATGCCAGGTTGTATTGTACCTCCCTGCCAGTAATATTGTTTTCACTTGAGATGACAGACTTGCCCAGCAGGGTACACCACAATTGGAGACACTTTTTGAACTGTATGCAGTGTTGAGAATTCAGGATTTGGTCGGTGAATGAAGGGCCAGCCAGCCTCCACTGGCTAAGCCATCCACAGCATGGCCTGTGGACAGGCTGCTGGGCTTGTCTCCATACACTGGAAGGGGCAGGCTGCACCTCTGAGGTGACAGGCTTCAGGCCTTTCCTACAGAGAGAAGGAAATATCCACCTGTCCTGTGCACTGTGGATCCTTGTCTCTGGAAGATCTGGCTGGGCAATGGGAGCTCCTTCATACTGGAACAGAGGAACGGGTCGTGTGGATTGTTCTGTGCTGGTTGGTAGCAGGATGGAAACCAGAGGTGTGCTCTGTTCTTGGACACCCCAGGGCTGAGTTCCTTGAAGGGCTCTAGCATGTCCCACCTCCCCGCTGTGCAGCAGCTGTACCCCTAAAAGTGAGATGTGAGGATGCAAGACCTCCAGCCATGTCGAGGTGGGCACAGACACCTACAAGCGCCCTGCACCCACACAGAACTTGCACTAGCTGTGGTAGATAGAGATGGGGCCTGTGAGTACCACTGGACATCCTCTGGACCTCTTCTGCCAGCTGCTCTCATCTGGGGGACAACAGAAACTTTAAACTGGTTTGTTCTGGGAAGAGCACTCAGAGGTGATAGCCCTGCAAACTGTTTCTCTCCATGGTGAATGTGAGCACAGATCCACTGATGGCAAGCACGTTTAGGGCAGCAACTGTGCAATGACGGTACTATGTAATGGAAATTTCTACTGGCAGTGAAAAAAAAATAAAATCCTTTTGAGAAAGGAGAAGAAAAAAAAAAGGCTGAGAATAACCTGGGGAGCTGTTGGAGAGATGGAAAGGGAAGAGTGCTGAGTTCTCCTCATATCAATGTGATTTTTATCACTAGCGCACAAATAATCCCACATAATACCCCTGTCCTCACTGTGTGCTCAGCAAACAGCATGGACATACAAAGATTTATGGACATCAGCCACTGTCAGAGAACCAGGGAGATTTTCTTCATGAGGCCTGTTTCTGGGGGGAAAAAAAATGAGTGTGTGTTTCTTTGCCTGTCCTGATGCTGATCAGAAGATACTCATTTAATAAGGCTATTATTTTCTATTGTTTGCATGACATGAACACAACATTAGTGCCCATTGAAACTGAAGGCCTGTTTTAAGTGGCACTGTACCCAAGCACAGTAAGGGACAGTAGTCGCTATGCTTATCAGCTGAACAGACAAGATGTGGTGGGTCCCTTTTCCAAATGGGGAATTGATGCACATAAGCGATGAAGTAATCTACCCCACAGATATTCAGTGTGCAAACACAAGCATGACAGCCAGCTGCAATACTGAACCATGGTAAGAGATTTAACAACACAGAAAACAATAGGCATTGTATACTGTAGGCTTATAAAACAGGACTGGATGAAAAAAAGGTTCTTTCCCTCTTCTCTCCCCTGAGAAATGACAGATTTTTGTCAGACACAATTTGGCTGAAAACAGGAGTATGTACTGATTGGAGCATCTTTTGTTTGGTGGCTTTTGTTTATTTTAAAGCAAAATGCAAAAGCAGACACCTCTCATGGAGAATTTGTCCTTGACCAAAAAAAAAAAGAAAAAAAGAAAAGAAAAGAAAAGAAAAGAAAAGAAAAGAAAAGAAAAGAAAAGAAAAGAAAAGAAAAGAAGCAAAACCAAAACAATTTCCAATGAAAATCTGCTTTGATGAATATTTTGCAGCCATCTCTGATGCAAAGTACCTTATGGTAGGTGCTTTCTTTCTCTTTGCTCTTGTATCCAGCTCTGCAATTCTGTACTGTGTTGGCCTTTACTCGAATACCACCTTCTGCTCCTAATATACTGCTGCCAGCTCCAGCAGCTCAAGCATAAATCTTCCTAAAATTGAGAGTTGGGGCATCATGGGGGAGGATGAGAGGGAGAAGGGAAAGTAGCCAGGGCAAGTGGGGAAATTCAAATCCCAGTTTTAGGAGATGGGTGTTCAGATTTACTTTACAAATTAAAAGGGAAATGGAATTTTAGTTGTTGTGGTCACAGAGAAAAGCTAGAAAATGCAAAGCTCACAGGCTCAAAAAGCTCTCAACAGCAGACAAAGATTTCTGACTTTCTGCTTTGTTTGTAATGCTGGAGGTTGAGGGCCCTGAATGGATCAGGTGCACCACAGCTTGCCAAGAGCATTTCACCTCCTGGGTCCCAGGAGCTTCTGCCCTCATGTCTGTCCTGTTACCTGTCCAGTGGTAACCCTGGGCCACTGCCACCACCTGTCTGTCCCTGCTCGCACATATCCTACGCACTCCTCCCAGATCTGGGTCCTATGCACCAGCCTCATGGAGGAGGAGGAAGGAGCAGCTGGTTCATCCCATTGCTGAAGCTGACTTGAGGCTCCTTACAAGGACCAGGGCCTTTGTCTGGAGCATGTTGCAAGTAACATGCCCAGCAATAGCATTGTCACCTTGGTTTGGACTTTTAAGGATAATTATATCCATAGGGTACAGGGATACATTTATCCAAATACATCACCCTGGTTCTGCCGGCCCTAAATGCCTTTATATTCTAGCATGATCCATCTTTACAAATTTTCTTTCTGCTTGTATCTCCCTTCTGTTTGTACATCAGGGTTCATTTTCTCCCTGTGAAACATACTCTATAGTAATAATACAAGAAAGATGTTTTTTTCTTGTCTTGGTTAGCCATTACCCTACATTGTCCTATGAATATGAAAGACGTTGGTCTCCTATTGTCAGCTCTAGGAAGCTTTCAGAGTAAGGCTGATCACCACCAAACTAAGCAATAACTTGAATAATTTCAGCAACATTTGACATAGCCATCATGCATAAATATGGGTGCTAAGGAGGGGTTTTGATGCAGTTTCCAGCTTCCCAGTCTGCCTGCAAGGTGCAGGGGGAAGACGGTGAAGGACTTGAGCTGCAGAAGCGATAACTCTGGGGACAGTTGGCAGGACCAGAGGCAGAACAGAAGTAAGAGGGCAGAAGGGGGCTGTGAAGTTAAGTGGAACTGAATAAGCAGGAGTTATTTATAGCAGGAAAATAAGAGCTTGTTCAGAGGGTCTAAGCCAGGCACCTCCTGGCAGAGAACTGTGGGGAAAGGCTGAAAAACAGAAACGTGCAACTCCGAGGACCAGACCCACACATCAGGAAGGCTGTTACAAACTTCTGGGAATGCAGGGGGAATATGTTTCTTCCTAAATTTCACTGCAGACATAGTAGTAATGATGTGGGTTCACTGGGAATATATTTTCCCCAGCATGAAATAATGCTCCTGTGAACTAACTGTGGAAAAAAAAGTGCCAAAATGCTAAAAAGTGTGGATGATTGTCATAGTTCAAACTTTTTCATATCAGCAGTCCAACCCTTAGTCCTAGGTACATGCCACCAGGTTCCACCTACAAGGCTGCTGAAAACGGGAACACAATGTACTTATAGAGCTGCAAAAATATTTATCCTCTTGAAAAAATGGTATCATTTAAGTCAAGAACTACTTAGCAGTTTACTGTATGCATGAAGGTATGTAAGTTCAATGCTCTTTATCAAAATAATTTTACAAATTCTAGCACCTTTGAAGAATATTTAAATCAAAGCTAAGACCAGATGTCCTGTGACATAGACAACACAAAGAAGTGCACTCGGATATTTTTCTCTTTTTTTTCCTCTTACTTTGTGTGAGAAGTATACCATGGAGTAATGAAAAGGTTATGCCAAATGTTTAAGAGAAAATTCTCAGCTTCAAATACTATGTAAAAATGGAAACATAAACACAGTTTTTAGAAGGACGTGTCTCCAGGGGGCAGACTGGGTGGCCCTAATGGTAAGAAATGCCTCATTGCACAGGGTATCTTTCACATACAGTCACTTAGAGGACAACACACATTGTTTGTAAATTAATTCCGTAGCAGAAAATGGGTTGAAAGGGTGAAAACCACAAAAATGCGGGGAAAAATGTTTGCAGAGCTGCCCATATCTTTTGAAGTAAATCAGTTGAATTGTTCCGGTAGCATGAAGACTTGTTTGGTTGGAACAGACCGGTGTAAATACATTAATAGGAATTCTTAGCATCTTTGTTTTTGCATCACTTGGGGCTTTTACATGTTTATCTTTTCCAGTTTCCAGCACTGAGCTGTACAAAGACCCTTCTCTTCACTGGAGTTCTGGGTGCATGGATATATGGTTGGGATAGGACGCATTCTAACATGAGAGATTAGCATGTAGCCTACCCACAATGAACACAGTACATATTCCCTGCATGAACTCTTCCAAGTATCTATTCAAAACTAACTGCAGTGATTCTCAGAAAGGAGGAAAACTATTTTTATAAGGTTTGATGTCAGACATCACTTATCTGTTGCAAAGGAATTTGGTTTGGAGCAGTCCTCTGATGTCATCAGTTATTCTTGATATGAATTCACTTCTGCAAAAGTTGTAAGTGCAAAATCCTTGACTGGCTTGCAAAACCTTTTACATTCAGGATTGCCATTTAAGTTAGTGGGTGCTCAGTGCCTGAAGGGACTATATATGGAACTGAAATGCATGTGAGCAGCCAGTACAGATGTATGTAACACCGAATCCCTGTCTGAAATGGCCACTGAGACAGGACCATCTGCGTATCACTTACCAGGCAGTGGAAGAGCTAGAAACATTTTTGTTAAGTGTTTATCAAAGCATGATACAGACCATCTGCCTCATGTTATCACCTATTCTCCATTTGTGACCAAAGAGGTATACCTAATACCAAATGGCTCTTTTTTACTTGTAGTAATTTCTTGTGGTAATTTTAGATCTTACATAGCTGCTCAATTGTGTACATCTTAAAACTGCCTGTATGCTTCTTAAGTTCATATTCATCAGCAGATGATAAAGACAGTCTGTACTTTCTCGGATCATTTTGTTGGTGGTGATACTTCTAAGTCCCCATTTAGAAACTTTATTTTTGTCCTTACTATTTTGTCTGCGAAAGCTACCACACAAGCACCACCTTAGATTCAGGAGAGACTGTACATATACATATAAAAAAAACAACCCTGTACAAACTGTGCTGATTACAAAGGACTTGTAAATAGCTCTTCCAGCAGGGAATCCCCCAACTCTGTATTACTCTGCACTACAAAAGTAGCAGATGAGTCAGGTTTCCCTGTAAACAAGACCAGAAAGCAGGCAGTGAGTAAAAGCAGCAGCCACAACGAGACTTGTCGTGACAAGATTGTCGTTAACCTTTTTTTGTCTGTTAAGTATGTATTAATAACAGGCACATCGGTTACTAAGTTATGACTTGTGGGACCAGAGGTAAATCGGGACTATGGTCGCCTTCTACACGAACAGAGAACTTTGAGCACTCTCTGAGCCGTTAATTCACTAAAATGCTCTCTCAGGGAGTTAAGGTTTCACATATTGCATCATCAGAAAAAAAGCTACCCCTGGCTGGTGAATTCTCTGGGGATCCTGCATGGTGATGGCAGCTTCTGGGAGCTCATAACCCTTTTGTGGTTGTTCAATGCACTGCACATTTGCGGCAGACCTGGGGCTATCCCTTCCATGCAGGTAGAAAGCTACCGCCTAGGAAGGACTGTATGAGAAACTGTTTTTTGTTTGGCCGCCAAGGTCTCACCAGATGAAGAAAATCAGGCAACAAAGTTGTTTTAGTTTCACCTGGCATTTTTGTCCAGTTTTCCTTATTGGAGTAAAAACTTGAATACGTTTTGGAGCAAGAGGAATATTTCATAACAGAAGAAATGAGATTTTCCCTTCAGACACTAACAAGCAAATAAAAGTGGGAAAAGGGCTAGATATGAAAAACAGGCTGGCAAACAGGAAATGGGCTTCTTTTATCCAAGGGTCCAACAGCCAGGACATGCACCTACCTCTAGTCCTGTTCTACCAAAGAGTTTAACCAAGATTTTGACCTTCTCAGGCCATACCCTCACCATCAAGTGACATAAATGGGCTACAGAGCCTCTCCTGCTGGTCCACACAGCGCCACAGGGACAGAAATGCATCTGTGCCTCCTACTACGTGAGACACCTGGTTTCTGTAGTATGTGCCACCAAGTGTTTGGCCATTTATGCCTGGCAGAGCAGCATCAAGGAGACCAGGATTGACCCACGGCCCCAGCAAGATGCGTGTGGGCTGTCCAAGGTGCACATGAGGCATGCACGTGTCAGGGGTTCAAGCTAATGGCACTGAGCCTGCTGGAGTTCAAGAAGCATTTGGACAACACTCTCAGACACATGTTCTGATTATACTTATTTATTTATTTATTTTGGGGGGTGGCTCTTTGGGGACCCAGGAGTTGGACTCAATGATCCTTGTGGGTCCCTTCCATCTTGGATATTCTATGGTTCTATGATTCTAATGTACTCTGCTGAATCTACCCAGGCTGTGGGACAGCTGTCTTTGGGGCCAGGGTAGTATGGAAATAGGGAAAGGTGCAGATCATGGCCAGCTTCCTCAAGGGGGGCTTGGCCACCAAAGCACAACATCAATTACTGTCTTTGGATTAGGTGGCCCAACATTTTCATGGGTAGTAAGAAATATGAGAGTGAAAGCTTCACTGGTGCCTGTGGGAATTGAGCCCTCATGAGATGGAGTCACTGATGAGAGGGGTGTTACTCCAGCAGCCTTGTGCACGCAGCCACGAAGAAAGGATGTCAGTCAAAACAGGTTGTTGAAGTCAAAGAGACTAAGCAAATCGTGTCAGGACTGCTAAATTTTTGTTCTTGCCATATAAACTATCCAAAAGAAAAACAACAACAGCAAACTGTGTAGGTCTAAGATACACAGGATTAAAATGAAGAAAGATCGTGGCTCAGTGAATAGAGTTTGGATCCTAAATTGTTTCTGATTAAAACTGTACAGTTTCTGATGCAATATTATAACAAATCTTTCAAGCACATAGATTTAGCGAGACTTGGGGGTTAATCTTGGAGTTGATTTGTGTTTTCAACCCCAGAGGTCCCAAGAACTCAGGCAAAATATATTACTAAGCTGGTAGAAATGAGGGAATGTATGGTGTCTCGCAAATATTTTTAAGATGTTTTGTAGGAGAAGTTTCAGGGGAAAACAGCAAGGCGGGGTTAAAGTTGCATGTTGAGTGATACCTGAAACAAAAGCTGAGTATGACATTTTTGATAAGTTTAGATGGGAAGAGAAAAAGCCAGGGAGAAGGGAATGGTGGGAGAAAAGGGGCTTACAGAAACCCTCTGGTATTTCAAATGAGAGTTTGGAGGTGTGTGCATGGGTATCTATTCCTCAGTACTCTTGAATTATATCTCCAATGTACGTAGATCTGCTGATCTGCCCCTTGCTGCCCAAAGCCCCGACTTATGGCTAATAATTATGCGCTACTTTAAAAAGTAGGAGCAAAGAGTTCATACTAAATTTAAAGTGAAAAATAACCCAAATTCCTGTTTTTCTTACAGAAAAAAAGTGAAGGGAATTGTGCTCATTACAAAAGTGAAATGGAAGACTGCAGCCCTCAAAAGGCAGGGTACGATTTATGGGCAGAAAACTCAAAACTCTGGTTTTGTGTAAGCTGACTTGGAAATCAGTTTAGTTAAAACTAGTTGCTTCTGCCTACTCTGGTCCAGCAGCTCCAGCCACAAGAGAGTCAGCTGCAACAAAACCAGTGTCAAAGAGAAGCAAAGTAGGAGCTGCTCAAAGCCGATGGAGTTGTTTTAAAAAACACACCCTGGGTTAAGTGGCACACGTCGGTATGGATAACGCGTGGCTGTCGGCTGGCTGAGCGCGGTGCCTCTCTGCCTGCAGCTGGTAGCATGGCTCTGACCTACAGCCCTTGCTGGGAGCCATGCTCCTCCCATTGATGTGGGTGCACGCAGACCTTGCAGGAACCGAGTTCCACATTTTGGCACTCATTTTGAATAAATTTACTCTAAACTGCATTTACTTTTGATTTTTAGTTTTCTTGGGACTTTGCTGAGGACCTGAGATTTCTGCAGCAAGTGGTGCCATGGGGGAGGTTTCTTCATTTATCAGTCTGCTTTACAATCTTCTGCTTCACTTCTGGGGCAGACAGACTGATGGAATAACTACTGTACGGTGGTGCCACGGCTGTAGAAGTGCACGTTCTGTTACATTTTGGTGTGGTTTTGTTTTCACACACTGGCTATTTTTTTGTTGAAGTAACTCTTTTTTTCCTAATACCTCCAGCCACAAAGTAGTTTCATCTCAGCAGATGTCTTAAGTGTAGTTCAGCTGCATCAGCAGATATTCCGGCGATGGTATTGCTCCCCTGTGACTCTCAACAGGGATTTTATATATATATATATATATTTTTATTTAAGTGCTGGCAACATGGTTTATTTATAACAAGGAACATATTTCAAGAGCATTTTCTATATCCATATCTATTTCTTCAATCTTTATCTCAGTAAATAGAACTTTGTGTTCACATTTAGATTTTTCTTTTTCTCCTCCTCCCTGTACTTTCTGCTCCTCAAACAGCAGCACGGTTAAGAAACCTTTGGTGAAAGTGCTGTTTGACCAGTGTTATAGTCTAGAGCAGACTCAGCGGCACTATGCAAACATTTTCTTTACAGCATTAGTTCTTTCACCTACCAGATATATCAAGCTAAAAGTTCGTAACATTGCTTTTTTCCCTCATGTGCGTTTCAATCTTTCTGACATCTGGAAAAAGTGGTTTCTGACTTGGTCCTTCCTGCATAACTTCTGTTTAAACTCGATTCACAAAAAAAGATATAGTGTTTGCCTAGGGTTCGAGTGATTAAGACCATTTGTCCTTTTGCCTGGCAGCGCTACAACTCTTTGGTAGAAGGAGCCCCAAAAGAACTACTCTGGGAATTGTCACATTTTATGATGTATGAGCTTCTTTTTCTTTTTAATTTTACCACAAGAAAGAAAGAGCAGGCTTCCATCTGCATAGATCTCCTCTGCCCTGCAGAAGGTCAGGGCTGGGAGCTGGTTAACTGCTAAAACAAAAGGTCCAGATCTTTCAGGCTGCTATTGACCAAAACTCCCTCTTAGGTTGGTAGGTGCTTTCCTTGCTTAAACATGGTGCTTTCCTTGCTTAAATCCTTAGCACATGAATCAACCTGCTTTGATGGAGGATCTCTCCACCTTGATGGACTGCATCTTTCTCCTGAAAGCACTGCTGACGGGACTGCCAGTTTATGCTAGCAGCTGGCACACTTTTGTCTCCCTTTAAGGGAGATTTGGTTTTAACTCATGTGAATTCCCACAGCTGCAAACCCACTGGCTATTCCCCAGCCCCATTTCATCCATGTGCCACTCCTGGACAGAATCAGGGCAAAGGCCAGCCACCTCTGTGTTCCCAGAAGACTGGATAGAGCTCACCATAAATTTGGTGAACATCAGCAGTCTGGGAACTAGGGTAGCAACTTATGCTGGAAGCTTATTTATGAACATCAGAAAAACATAAGGAAGCACTTCTTTACTCTGTGGGTGGCTGAGCACCAGCATAGGTAGCGCAAAGAGGAGGTGGAGTCTTCTCTTCCTTGGAGAGCTTCAAAAGCTGCCTGGACGTGGTCCTGGGCCCCCTGCTCTTGAGCAAGGGGTTGGAAAAGATGGCCTCCAGAGGTCTCTTCCAACCTCATCCATGCTGTGAAATTTCTACTGGTATAAAAGGATCTGGAAGACTTCCAGCTCTGGTACCGTCACCATGAGCAAGGGGGAAGCTGATGGAGCAAAATGAAATTTGTCTCTAGGGTAAGCTTGCCTCAAAGTGAGTTCTGGTACAATCCTGCCTAGTGATAGCTGCTGAAAGGAGGAAATTTCCACACAGAAGCCAGCTCCTTTCTCTACAGGAAGTATTCGTGGGCTCTGGAAAGCAGTTGCCCATAGTGCTAAAGGTGAAGTCCTTAGGGTGGGTTTCTCTGGGGGTCACTTGTCACCCTCTGCTCCTGGCTGGTAGATGCAGAGTTAGCACAGGGTCAGGAGCAACTCCAAGTGAGCAGTTTGGTGGTGGCTATCCCAATTGGGAGAGTAAAGGTAGTTAGGGGCTGCTGTAAAGAGAGTAAAGGTAGTTAGATGTGGGCTGCTCCTGGTCTGCTGGCCTCAGGGCCAGAGACTGGTCCTTAGCATATTTAATTTATTATTATATTTACTAGCATGAACAGCCATGACCCTTACTATTTGTCTCATGGACACGGAAAAACATGAAAGAAGAAGCTATGAGCATCCTATAAATCTGCTTTAAAGTCTTTCTCACTATCCATTGCTTGAAGGAATACTCATTTACTGTGTTCGTCTGGAGACGTGACTGGTTTTAAATGCTGGTCAAAAGCATAATGTTTTTCTCTTCCCGCTCTCAGCACTAGATCCTGTCATCATTAATAAAGCCATTTAAAGGACATTTTCCATTTCTCTTTTCCAGCTGCCCTACCTTGCCCTGACCTCAAATTAGTTGAATGAAACAGTGACCTTCCTGAATGTGCCTTCTCTTTCCATGCTGTAATCCCATGCTCTGCTTTGTCCCACTTAAAACATTGTTATAAGAATTAACTTTCCATCTCCAGTGCTGCTTTGACACCATCCCATGGTAACAGCTTTACAACCCCCATTCATGACTGCTTTCTATTTTCCAGGGGCACCAGTGTGGATGGTGCAAGTGAAAAGAAGAAATAAAAACTTCTTCTCCTCCACATTGATCATAATCATAAAACACAGTCTGTCCATCCAGCGGAAAAAACCTTTAGAGCAGGACTGTTAAGCCTCATTACTGTTTTCACTCCTGGTAGAGTAACCCTAGAATAAAACTTTTACAAGGAAGAAGATAATCAAACCTCTTTCCTTCACACACACCTCTAAAATATCAGGGACAGAACTGTTCATAAATACTACTATGTGTGTTACTTTATGCATCCTTCATAACTTCCTTACTGTCACAGGGAAGGATGTTTGGGGGGAAAGTGTGGGTACATGATGAGTTAACTGATGATTTAAGTCACAGAGGTCAATTTAGCAAGGTAGGGATTTAAGCTTTTGTATTTCCTTAGCAAGGGACCTATTCCTGTCATGACTCCCTGTGTACTGCATCTGCCTTGGGGCTCAGGACTGCAGGAACACCGGCTGTGCTTGGGCTGCGGGCAAATGCCTCCCGTCCTTGCACTATCATGACTCTTCCAAGATGGATCCCATTTGCTTTCAGGCCTTTCCAACCTGAAGCAGTAACTACAAGGAAGATGGCTGGTGGGAAACCTGGGAACTGCCTGCACTACAGGTAGATTTGCCCTTCGGTTGCACTGTTAACTCTGGCCAGAGATTAAGTGTCTTCTATGGATTAGCAATGGCAGGTTAGGTGTTGCTCCAGGTGGGTGATGAAGGCTGCTGGCTACCTCAGCTTCGGACCTACCCTTCAGGCCTCTCTGTGCAGCAGTGCAGGTGGACATCCCATTTGGGATGTCAAGAACATGGTACCTGCTTCACCGGATTGAAGCCATGAGACTCAGCAATGGAGACAACTGAGCTGGAGATGGCAGCAGACCCTTATCATGAAAACAAGGCCTACGGTTTCAAATTGTCTTTTAAATTGTCTGTTTCCAGAAAGTCCAAGGTGTCTTTTTTTGAAATCACATACTGAATTGACTTGTCCACAGTCAATCCTACTTTATCATGGTGTAAATGCTGTGAATAGTCCTGAATCGCCTGGGAAACAGCCTGCTGCCAGCAGGGGAAAATAGTCCCTTTCACTGATCTCGTCATTGTAGGTAACACTGCTGCTGTCAAGGTGCAAATTCTGCCTGTGATATTTATTTGATCAGCTCCAACAGCTCAGTGAAACAGTTCCTCCTGCAAAGTGAAGTGAGTATCAGGAGTCCCATGATGGAATCTTTGGACATCATCAGCAGCAATAGTGAAGACACCATTGTTTCAGATCCTCTTCCTGATAACTTGATTATATAAGCCTGACTCCCACACCCCTATTCATGACAACCTACATACAGAAAGCCTCCTCTGACTCCATAAAACTCCCTCTGGAGTTTCAGGGTTTCCCACTGGCACTCTGTGCTTTGTAGTATCTGTAGCTTGTTGACCTCTGGAGGGATCAGCATCTCCATCTTGTCACAGGAGTCCATCACAGAAACAATACACTTTCCTTTTCCTTCCGAAAACAGGGAGGCAAATTTGCATTGTTAATATTTGACCAAGTACTGGTAGAATTGCCACCTACCTGTACCCTGCAAACACATGGGTTACACCTAAGTTGAGGTGGCTACACATTTTTACATGTTGGAAATGGTATTCCTATTCCCCATTCCCCAGTTTGAAGGTCAACTTGCTGTTACATAAATATGTTACATTCTCATTTGTTTCTTTTTTTCCTTCATTCTTTTTCATCCTTCATCCTTCACTTTGGGACAAGTTCAGCTCTGACAAATGAAAGTTTAACTTCTTTGAATTAAAAAGAGGTAAATCTATTTTTCATTTTTCCTTTGCTGAACTTTCCCATTTTTCACTTAGAAATTTTCCAGATAATGTTCTCTATAGAGTGATTTAAATGTAGGATAATTTCAGAAACAGGAGTTTCTCCAGTTTTTAAAACAATTTGGCTACCTAATGTTTTCAAATGTGTATGTAGTGGGAGAGAGGAAATTTAAGGAAGTGGCATGTTTCACCACAGCAACAATGAATTTCAGCAGGTTGTATAATACTCTATTTCCATTCCTTCCCCTAGCACCCTTGCAAAGATGTGGCATTCATTTAAAAAATATATTTAGCAACAAAATCCAGACCAATTAAACAAGGCTCAGCAGTGTCTGTCTAGGATCAAAACTGAAAGTCGCCTTTCACTCCGTTTAACCGAGGAGGTTTTAAAGCACAATAGCTGTTTGAAGGAAAAGAAAAGAAATAAAATATTGCAAAGAAAAATGACCGCCATGATGTTTAAAAAATCCCTAAACTATCTTGAACTTTTTTTTCTGCTGACAAAACAAGGTTCTGAAAGTCATGTGGAAAAAGTTATTTCATTTCATAAGCACCTTTTAGCCAAAAAAACCATATGCTGCTTGCAGTGCAGTAGCTGATCTTCCTAGGAAACTAACTAGCCTGGAGAATCTTTCACCTTGATGTCTGCCTTTTGGTTGCTTCCACGGGTTAGAAGTGAAGTTGTGGTGAATGGCGAGCATTGGAGCCCTGTGTCAGCTGGCTGGGTGAGGTTTGTTGGGAAGCATTAGTGCCCTTGAAGAGGACGTCACTTCTGGCAACTGCAAGAAAACCACACAGTGCCAGATGTATGATAAGGTTCTTGGCACTTTAGTAGGTTTTAGGTGAATGAATCTAAATTGGTGATCTCCAAACTCACTCTCTCAGCAAGTTCCTCATCTGTCCATCTCCCTTTTGGTCCTGGAAAACCTTTAGATGCCAACAGAACCACATACCCTTTGGCCTGCATCACATTCCTGGTCGTCAGAGTGGTATTTCTTATGGTCACCTGAGGGATGTGATCATGGAGGCTTGCACCATGCACAAAAAACATGAGACAGGAGGGTGCTTACCATCTATAGTATTTGCCTCATTAAAAAAAAAAAGGAAAAAGAAAAAAAAAAGAGCGACTTTACATATTAGGCTGGGAGTTAGGTGCTATGAGTAAGGGGCAGAAAAGTTGGGTACACCCCTCTCATCAGCCTCAGGGCATTCAAAACCACATTAGCTGCTGAACTGGAGAGTACCTTGAATCATGCCCTTGAAAGCAGGGCTGTGTGGGAGGCCTCTTCCAATCCTTCCTATGGAAGCAGTGCTATGGTATTGCAAATTATACAGGATTCATATGGCTGGAATGAAAACCAAGGGGGAAGATTAGTCAGACTGCTAGGGCTGAGGGCATTCAGCTGGTGTGGTGCACCTGGGGCTGGTCTGCACTCCAAGGACTGCTCATAAATTTCCATTTAAACAGACCCTGGATTCAAAAAAAAAAAAAAAAAAGTCATGAGAGCTTGTCTGCTAGGTTACAAAGTCATACATCCTTGTGTTCTCCTATTCTGGATGAAGTTATTTATTAGAGCAGGTATTTCCCATATACAGTGCTGAGATTATTAAAAATTCAGCCTAAGCCTGCCTGGTTTTCTGGGTGACACAGACCCTATGAAGCACACTGCAAGCTCCAGGTATCTTAAGACCTTGTGTATTTGGTGTGCAAGCTCCAAAGTGGGACAGGAGTCCAGCCAGACACATTGCCGTGGCTTGTGGCTCCTATTGGCCACTGAGAAGTACAAGTTTTGGAGATTTTGGGGGTTATTTTTAGATGATTATTCTGAAGCTACAACTCTGCTCTAGTTAAAGGAATAGACCTGGGTCTTGGATTCTGTTCTGGTGACCAAGACCAGTGCAGACACATCGTTGACTCTGGCTCACCTTCAATGAGTGCCTTTAAGCTGCTGTGTGAATCCCGCTGTTGAATGCAACATGCCGTGACATCTACTTCTCTCAACCAGCCAACTGTCCAACATTGTCACTGCCTGGTAACTAATGCATACAATTTTGACTTTACACAATGCAGTGCAATACATTTGGCTCCACAAATTGAAAAGGGTCTGCCCTTTGTCTCTCCTTATCGGTATTATCTGACGTTGAGTTATGAGCTGCTAATGACCCAGAGATAATGAAAGTCATGTCTCAGAGAGCTCACAGCCTGAAACACTGATGCAAGAAGACAGGAGAACCACTCAAGAAATCCAGTGGGAAGAATAATCTGTGGCTCTGAGCATAATATGTATTTTAATTACTGTTTGTTTGGCACTCTGGTAGGGAATATGGAAGAAAAAAAGCTTTTAGAAGAGTTTTCAATGGGCTGACGGCAGTGGTTTCATTTTCTTCAGCTGAGTCCCACCTCCCCCACTAGTTTTTCTTCTCAGAGCACTGGCACTTTGATAAGTGTTGATGGAAAACACTGTCTTTTATGCTGAATGTGGGTGTGGGCAGAGGGGAGAGTATATTGAAAGCACTGCATCCAAGTGCCAGAAATGCCTGTGGTTCCCACACTCCAAGGAGCAGGAAAAGTTCCCCCAGGAGGCCCAGCAGTGTCAGAGGGTGTGATGGAAAGGGAAGGTGAGCCATAACCCAGGTTCCTGCCTCTCCATGGGTTGAAACTACTTGGGAGAGCCTAGCAGTAAGGCAAGGAGCTAGGTGTCCTTGGATTGCCTTCTGAAGATGTTTCTCTTTGGTGTCTTCAGAACAAAGTCTTAGACACTTTGCTTAGGCCAGACTGCTGTAGGAGCCTGTTGGCCACTTACTCTTCCCAGCTGAAAGAAGATAATGATTCTTGTTTAAATCACTCGAGATTTACAATGGTACGGTCTGGAGAAGAATCTGGCGCAAGCTGCTTGCAGATATGCCAAGAAAGGAGGCAGTTGTATGTGCACACATTCATTATGTATATTACCCTAGAGAGGCAAGCCACTGACTCCGCTTGCCACTTCAAAGGAGTAGAGTGGGTCTGTTAAGAGAAAAGCACAATCCCCAACATGCCTCGGGGGAGAATAATTGAGATTTCCTTGATTTGTACAGACAGCGATGGAGACAGAAATCTCACACTTGATTTTAAGTTTATATGGCACCCTTTTCTCAAGCATGCTGTTGTATGGGAGTCTGAAATCTTCAGCTACAACACTGTAGCCCAGCAATAAGGCTCCATGATCTTCACAATATGCCTTTGTTTTTGTTTCTATAAGTCAAGAATATGCAGCTGATGAAAGACTGTCACAGATTCCCTGCAGAGCGCTCCCAGTCTGAATCTCTCCCTCGTGCCACCAGAATGAATCAGTCTGCAGACAGCAGTTCTTAGCAAAGATGCTTTATTACCAGGGCTGTAGCACCCCCTAGAATGAGGAAACTCATTACTTTTAGAAAATTATTCTGATGTTTGAAGTTCTTTTACAGCCCTGAACTGGAGAACTTGTGAAGCGCCACATTTCTTTTTTAATGAGAATGAATGCACTGGATCTCTTTAATTTGACTGAGGTGAAAATGTACTAACTACCAGAGGACAACTCTCCATCTTCAAGTAGTGGTACAGATGGACTGGCCCAAACTCCCCATGGTAATAAAGCATCCTGGCATGTTGACTAACAGCCTCTGTGCCTGCTGGGTTGAAAAGAATTGGTGGTTATTTCCAAATATTCACTATCATGAAATACCATGAGCAGGAACAAATGCCATATATCTTTGGAGTGCTTGTTTTTCAATTATACCTAACCATTCTATCTAACCTTACTGATTTACACAAGAAAAATAATTTGTTGTTTCATTCTCCTCTCTTTTTCCACACCATCCACATTTTATTAGCAGCTGTCTCGAGGAGAGAGGCAATAGGCTATGTTTAAAAGCATTTACTTCCGTTTTCAAGTGGTTTAACTTTAAAATATTATTTGCTGAGTCTAGGAGTTTGTGAGAAGCTTAGTTACTAAAAATCATGCTGAAATCGAAGGAGAGGAAGGTGATAATCAGAACAGCCTGATTTTTAAGTGTGATCATGAATTAACTTGTTCAGCTGGAGTTCCTTTCTGCTGTTGTCTTTATCAGCTGTTGTCATTCCCTCATCTGTTACAAATGCCTAAATAAATTAAGTGAAGAAAAACATTAGATGTCAAAAATACTGACTAGAATTCAGTGTGGTTGGGAACAGTTGTAATGCCCATGGCTTGAACAGGGAACAAGCAATTGTTCACGACAGCAGCAAAAGCCTGAGCACAGAATGGCCTTTCTGAAGCTGAAAGGTAATTATTGACATCAGGGCTTGTGAAAGTATTGGAACTTTATTCTTAACAGAAGATCTTGAGTCTGTGTGCTGAATGTACAGTTTTGTTCCTCTAAACCCCGCATGAGGCTTCAAGGAGACCCTAGGTATTTGCTGGCTCTGATCATTTTTATTTTTAGATATGACAAATAAAAAGCAGCTAAAGAAAGTCTCGTTCAGCTGGCCAAAATAATGTAGTGGAGGGGGGCAATGTTAACTATCTCTGCAACTCCCAGGTTTTCCTTATCAGCTTGAATGATGCATTAACTTACTGTTTTGAATGCTTCCAAGAAAATCACACATCTAACAGTGTTTGAAGCTGTAAGCAGTCTATAATCTTTATTATAAAACTGTGTCTTTTTGTGTGTTTGTGTGATAGTTACACTAGTTCTTAGAGTAAAGAGATGATGTTATGCAGTTGCATTTTGGGTGTGTCAGTCCTTTTCCTTGCTGTGATCTCTTCAATTCATTAGCTGATTTCATCAAGCTTTAAAAGAGAAGTGGAAGACTCCAACATACAAAGATTCTTCAAAAAGTTTGTGAGAAGTATAGTGAAAGCACATGGTGTCCCATTTATTTGGCCTCCACTATGCCATGTTTTCTCATTCCGAAAGAGATGAGAGACAGAATTTGTCACAAGATCGTTGCAATGCTATGGTGGACTGGGCTGTGGAAAGGTGACTCTTGACCAGTTAGTTGAGAAATTAACACATGTCCTGGCCAGTCAAACTATGTTCATGTAGCTCTGGCCACTACAAAGATCTTGATGTCTCTTGGTCCACCAGCAAGCTAGACAAAGTGGTTGAAAGCTATAGGTAGGAGAAGAGAGGATAGAAAGGGCATTAGAATGTTGCAGTAGAGGACTAAGAAGTCCTGCAGTGAGAAGAGATGAGGAAGCTGATATTATTTTGGTGGGGCCGTAGGTGACGTGAGGATGAGTTCGTTGTTGTGATTTGTTTGAAGATTCAATCAACTGTGAAGCATAAATTCATTAGAAATCAGAATTAGTGGTGAAGTTTGTAGAGATGCATGTTGATAGTGTCTGTATTCCTCTGCTTAGTTCTTTTTGCCACATTGGGAAAACGTTCTTTTCAGATATAGTTATATGGAAGGTCATCTTTTTGACCCAAAAATGTTTACATAATGGGTTTAAATGGTGGATTGCTTTGTATCTTAACTTAATGACAGTGGCACTTGAAAAATGTGATGATGTATGGATGAGAAAAACAAGGCTTAGACCCTAGTCTCATGCCAGGATCATGTTAGTCAGGCTCTGGTGTATTCTGTTTTGTTGTACTCAAGTATGTGCATAGGACCCATCAGCACTGCACTCAGAGCACACGACTTCCACAGTCATATTAAACAGTTCAATGGCCTAATTCTGATCTAATAGTAACATAAATCAGCAGTGATTTGATTTTAATTGAAAGAAATGGAGCAATATATTTAATGTGGTGACGTCAGAAACAGGTTCCTAAGATCTGATCAGACTTCAGTGTGCTCATGTAATAACTGGAAGAAGTGCTAGCTGTAAAACAAAACAAAACAAAAAACAACAGGCTCTTTGCCCGCTTTTTTTTTTTTTTTTTTTTTTGACTTACAGTTTTTACAGCTGACTCCAAAGAGTTGGAGGCTTTTGGGAAGCTCTGTGGACTGCTGGTCTCTATTTATCCCCAGGCCAGAAGCAATGCTGGTAGCTGAAATGTGAACTTCTCTAGAGCTCTGTAAGTGATCTCCCTTTGGTCCCAGAGGATCATCCTCTCACAGGGTAAGAGGCAGTTTCTGGAGCTGGCTTTAATGTTTAGGATAGAGTGGACATCCTATTGAAGAGTGTGTTTGTGTGCTTTCTTTTTACCCTGCATTTAACATCTTCTGAAACACAAATCTGATATGGAAATATATTCTGGCAGTACCTCAGCCATCTAGCAGCCCCCTTCAGGCTTAAAACCTGGTGGTTCTGTTCAAGTCAGTGGAGTGGAGAAATTGCAAAATTGCACTTCTCTGAGCTTTTTTATTTGTGATGGGAGCTTTGTTTTCCACTCATCTCAGTTTCTGATGGTTTCTATTTACTTATACCCAATGGTTTTTATTTTCAATCAATTAGATTATTCTTGTGGCTGTTTTCTAATCACTTATCAATTTTCACCTTTTAGGAAGGATGTTACTGGCTGGAAACATCTGTCTTCTACAAAGGAATACCCATGGCTCACACCTTTTACCGTATTTAACAAAGTCTGTGCATCAGGTATGTGTCAGGTAGTTCCTCTGCTTCTGGATGAACAGTGCCAGCATCTGACTTAGCAAAAACCCTACATTGCTGTGCAGAGGTCCTCCGTGCTGCCACCCTGTTATACTGGTGGTCTGATGCATATGGCTTTAGTGGAGGATTCTCAATGACATTTTACCTGACCATAGACCCAGGAGTCTCCTTAAGACTTCACAACAGAGACCCTACTCAATGGGAGGTTACAAAGTCCTTATGTAAAAACCAATTATTTATTTTTGCTTAGAGAAAATTATCTGTCCTGTTTGAAAAAAAAAAAAAAAAGTCTTATGATAACCTGATGACTCAACAGTTTTAAGGCAATTTTGAGGGGAATGAAGGAAAAAAAAAAAGGCAAGAAACTATCTAAAAGGAAAGACAACCAGATGAGGGAGAAAACACTAAAATTAATTGCAGGGTGTCATGATACGCTTTCTAGATAAGCACATTTGCCATTAAGGTGAGGGAAGGTTTTGCCAGCAAAACTTAGTACCATGTTTTCTTCCTGAAAGACCAATTTCTCTTCTGGCAGTAAATAGGTAACACTCACTTTCTCCTGTGACGTAGTAGTGCGCAGAAGCCTTTAGAAAGGTTTGCTTTATATTGCTGCTTGCCTGACTGCTGCTCTCCTGCCCTGATGAAGGCAACGTTTGTGTCATGGTTGGATTTGTAAACAAAATGTTCTAATGACTTACCATGAGAGTTTGATTAAAGCCCTTGAAAAGACCAAGAATTGCATGCATGGAATTAGTTATTCTTTGATATCAAAGACCCTTTGGCTTGGTTTTTTTTTGTCAGAAGGCAGAACAACTGTGTAGATAAATGACTTTGGTCTCTGTCTGCCTCAAACAGCACATGGGATGTGAGAAGTACTCAGAGGATTTTGTTCTGGATATATATTTTTTTCCCATTACAAGTTAATGTAAAAACACCACAAAACAGTGTATGCAGCATTTGGGCTGATACAGAGCCAGGTGGGGAGCTTGTCCAAAGACCTAAGTGTTTGCAGCCATCCCAAAAAGCACATCTGTAGGTCACTAAAATGCATCCTGTCTTGCCATATAGCTGTTGGATCCTGATCTGTACTGAGAATTTGCACGTGTGAGTAGTGATGACAGTGCTAGCACTAGGCACCTTATAAGTATGCAGCACTGCCTAAAATGTGTGTTCATCACAGCTCCCTATGGTGTGCCACGTGCCACAGATTTCACACACTGAGTTTCCATTAGCTCAAGAAGTAATAAGCATATGGGTATTTGGGGCTGGAAGAAGTGAGCTCTGCCCCAGAGTATTGCCATGAACTTCTGGCAGTCAATAACGGGCACGGCCTGGCCAGTTTGATATAGTGAGTATTACCAACAGGATTAGAGGAACTAGCAGAGGAGTTTAATATTTTTTAACCAGTTTATTACAATTCCTTGGACAAAACCCATTTGAACTCATATTTTTCAGAATCCTGTTTTCAAGTATGGTTTATAACCTGTGAGCTATATCGAAGCAGCTGTAATTAAAACATGTATAAATATAGCCTATACTATTTTTAAGAATAGTGGAGGTAAATTATACCCTTTTGTGTATATGGGTTATAAGTAATTGTTTGGTTTCAGATATGTGACTGAGAACAAAATATCTTTTTATTTCTTTAAAGACATTAGAAAAATGGGATCGTAATTTATTTCATTCTTATGGTATGCTCATCTCTGTAGTACTTGACTGTCATGTGATATTACTATCAAAGTAATTTCTTGCATGCTTGCTCTTTCAGTTTCTTAAGGGGAGAGACAAGCACAGAGGAAAAGTTTTGAGTTTCAACTCTATGAAACGTGTGTTTTTACAGGCGCACATGCACACACCCAATGTGATATATTTATATCTAAGTTACTTAATGATCACACATGTCACTGGAAGTAGATATGTGTGGTTCAGCTCAATCGATACTCTGAAAATTTGTTTCAGGTTCTCTTATACTTCAAACTCAGTCATTTTACATGGGACTGTGGCCAAGAGGTCTCACTGCTACATGATGTACTATGAAATCAACACACAGTACAGACTAAACTAAAACTGGTGTTAGATAAACAGACCCAAGCATCGAGTAAGTCTGGATGACCTGAATGGATGTGTCATATATTGCTATGAGTTATTGATGACCTTTCATAATTCACAAGTGGCTCAGGTTCCCTCCACCACTTCTGAGCTATGAGATCATTAATAATGTGTGCAAATAAATAACACATCTTGAGTCAGTTCATTGTATTTCCTATTGCTCTTTCTTTCCCTCCATGTATGGTATGTATGCATATAATATTTATTTCAGAAACAGGAAAATTCCCACCAGCAGCTGTTGGGAAGAAAGTTATATCTCATATTTATATCATTGGAGAGCTATATTTCATAGCTGTGAGGTTATAGTCATAAAATATAGCCTTTTAATGTGTTAAGAAAAACTTCTGCAGTTATTTAAACCAATAAGACTATTGTATTCAAATGAACTAAACTTTACAGTACATTCTCATCCACTGGGTCAAATTCTACCCTGGCTTGCATGCTGAAGTCATTGAAAATTACAACAGGCATCATCAGTCAGTACAAAACTGACTCTGCAAATGCTCTGGGTATGGTGGAATCACACGAGGGATGAATTGGTCCAGCACTTAAGGTCTTTTGACCCTAAATGTGCTGTAGCTTCAGTTATTCTTTGCCAAGTCTTCTGTCTTTTAACTTGGAGTAATGTGACTGTCTCAGCCAAAAGCTAAAATGATCCCAAGTCCACTGAAGTTAAATCTTTCTATTGAATTCAGTAGGCTTTGGATCAACTCCTAAGAGCAGCTGCCATCTTGAAAAAAAATCTATGTGAAAATTGTCCTTGATTTCACTATTGATGATCTTTGCCCTGAAGTTACTTCATTCCCATATTTTTCCAATACTGTCTTTATGCTGTTTTTCATTCCTCGTTGTTCATGAAGCTTTCAAGGTCTGTTCTCATCAGTGGGTTTCTTACTGTGCTAATAAGAAAAATATTGCAGTTTGTAATCTCTTCTTTCATCTTTGTGTTTATTATCTTTTGAGAATGTATGCAGCTCCATGGGTCGGTAATGCCAGTGAAAGAAGTTTTGTCGTATCACTCAAACTTTTTGCTTTTGGCTGCACAGCCTTTTCTGTAGTTCCTGATGGGCTCCTCCTGAAAAATGCTGTAGTAGTTGAAGAAATAATACACATTCATGGGGGAGGTAAGATGATGGCTATAATGTTCATATCACTGCACATATGGCAGTGCCCTGATATTTCCTCAATTGATTATTTAAGGCTATTTCTGCACATGGACAGTAATCCAGTGTACCAGCAGGCTAGTATAGCAGTGTTCTGTTAAACACAGTATCAGACTGGTACCACATTAGGGAATCTCTATATTAACCTGATGTCTGTATCCCCCCAAAATAGCTTTTTAAACAGCAGAACCCTTAAATACTAATATCAGAAGAGGAATCTTATTTAGACTTCTTTTCCTTTTTTTTTAATATTAATTGTGCTATGATCGTGAAATTACTTAAAATCTACCTGTGTGGTGAGAAACATGTACTGAACTGTTTTCTCATTCTGACACCTTTAGCTTTGCTATATGGTCCTTTGTTCGAGGTCAGAATGGAAACATTTTACTCCCTCCACTGAGCATCTCCTAGGAGAGTGTTTTTCACTGAAAAACAGTTTTCACTGGTGCAAGCATTCAGGATGAGAAAGCCCAGGATTAAGAAGTTACAAGTGACTTCCATATGGCCCACTCTTGTATAACATAACTGGTAGTGATTTGCTGCAAACTTTAAAGAGATTACCTTAATGTACTTGAAGATATCTGTCCAGTGGAAACTCATGGAGGAAGATTTTGGCTATTAGAGGAAGAGAGAAGCAGTTGAATTTAAGATATCATGAAAGGTCAGGATGAGGGTCATGTCTATTGAAAGAAGCAGTTGCTGGTGTTCACAGAAACTATCTGAGATTATGGTCTGAGCTATTTGAGACTGTATCACTGCATTCACTAAAGATCTACTTTCCACATCTCCCAAAGCGATCAGGAAACCTGATACTTCCCAAACTGCTACTGAAGTCACTGCTGCCATTGAATCACACTAGCTACATTCTTCAAATTGAAGTGCCCTTCAATTTAAATATGATTTTTGGGGACTGCCCAAAACATGAGTCATTTCTTCACTGACAGTTTTTCAAAAATTTTTGCCTGTCTGTTAGCAGATACCCGTCTTTCTGCTAAATAAGCCAAGGATTCTGTTAGCTGTACTAGTTGTGTGGAGTAAATCACCCTTTGGCCTCTGAATGCAGTAACCTTTCCACCCTAGCCATGAAGTAATTGATAGAGTAGTACAGGAAAGGTTGCATTCTTGCTGTCTGGCAAAATAATAAATAAAAATGTATCATTTCTTAATGGACTTTGGAGAGGTGAGTAACTTAAATCTGGTAAACATATGAGAGCAGCAGCCACTTTTTTTTTTTTTTCTCAGACAGTAGAGGAAAATTTTGCTTTAAAACTTCATCTCAGTATCCTCTTACATGAAATGAAAAATCACTTCTTATCCACCTAAGAAAAAATGTAACAAATATATCTATAAACTTGTTGTTCAGGCTAACCATTTACAATACTACCTACCCATGGTCCTGGTCCATCTTCCATGGATGGAGGTCAATGAGGAATATTTCTGTCAACTTCAGTGGGGTTGGCTGTGTTGGTCAGTGCTTATTTGAGAATAATGGGAAAGACAGCAACCAAAACCTATTCTGATTCGTCAGAACAAGGAGAAGATTTACTCATTGTAGGACTGCATAGATAATTAATTTCTGAAAATTTTGATTAATTTAGAAATATAAAACTTGCCTCTTTAATGTGAACAGAAAAAAATCTCACTGGCATTAACAGACACAGGACTGAAGCTTTAAAATGAGTGGAGAGAAGTAGATGGAGAAATGGGCTGAGAAGAATCTCATGAAGTTCAACAAGAAGTGCAAAGTCCTGCACCTGAGTAGCGGCAACCCCAATACCTGCTGGGGACAAACTAGATGCAAAGTAACTTTGCAGAAAAAGATGTGAGGTTTCCAGTGGATAACAAATTCACCATGAGCCAACAATGTGCTCTTGTGGCAAAGACTAATGGTATCCTTGTCTGCGCTGAGGAATACTGCCAGAAGGTCAAGAAAGGTGATCCTTCACCTCTACTCAGCACTGGTGAGTCCACACCTGGAGTGCTGGGTTGAATTCTGGGCTCTCCAGTACAAGAGAGGCATGAACATGCTGGACAGAGTCCAACAAAGGGCCATGAAGATGATGAAGGGACTGGAGCACCTCTCGTATGAGGAGAGGCTGAGAGAACTGGAACTGCTCAGCCTAGAGAAGTGAAGGCTCCAGTGGATTCTCATTAATGTCTATAAATACCTGAAGTGAGGGTGCAAAGATGATAGAGCCAGGCTCTTTTCAGTGGTGCACAGTGCCAGGCCGGGGCAATGGGCACAAACTGGAAGACAGGAGTTTCCATCTGAACGTCACAAAGAACTTCTGTGTTGTGCGGGTGATGGAAAACTGGCACAGATTGTGTCAGTGAGAGGTTGTAGAGCCTTCTCCTTGGAAATCTTCAAAAGCCACTTTGCATGGGCACCCAGCTCTGGATCTCTCTTCTTGAGCAGGGCGGTGGACCAGATGGTCTCCAGAAGTCCCTTCCAACCTCAGCCATGTGGTGATGAGTAGAAAAGAATTAAGGTACAGCAGATTGTAGGTGTCCTCAAAATGGAAACTGTGAAGGGCAAATGTATCTTCAACAAAGATTATTCCGTTAATTGTGACTTCAAATTACAATGGGACATCAAAGGTCCCATACAGAATATACATGCAGGGCAGAAAGGGCAAGGAAACTTAGCCAAGACTACTCAGAATTTGTTATTCTCAGTAGATGTTTGTTATTGGTGTGTAATGAAAGTAAACTGGAAAGGGCAATGGTTGAACTTGTATGTGTATGGTGTAAATGTCACAGATTAAAAAGAATAGAAGCTTTTTCTCTCTTTTATTTTTGGCTTTTTGCTTTTTTTGGCTTTCTTCTACATCATGTAAATAGCATTCTTATCCTTGACTTTTAATGAATGCAAGAGAAAATGGAAAAAACTCCATTATGAGGTGAGAATATGCACATATGAGTGACCATTCAGAGACAGATTTAATGAACTCCTTTATATAATGTTTCTCTAAAAAAAAAAAATCATATTACTAATTTTGCATATTTCTGTCATATGGTTACTTAAGAGTAAAGACAAAACAGTCAGGAAATATGAACTATGTCTTAGGCAGCTAAAAGACTTACCAAACGATGGGCAGTTACACTTTAAAAGATGAGAGTACTGGGAAATGTCTGGCAAAAGAACAGAAATACAAGAGTTATCCTCAAAAAAAAAAAAAAATCTTAGTAATTAGTGTTTTCTTTAAGTATTTTAATCCAAAACTCAACATCTGATAAGGAAAATAATCTTCAAGCATCTAGAAGATGATAGAATTATGATCAAAAACCAGCAGTGATTTGTCAAGACTGAATGTTGCCAGACAAATCATTTTTATAGGCTAGAGTAATTAGTGGATGAAGAAAATGAGGTAAATGTTACATTGAAGGTCAGAGTCTCACTCAGTTGGAGAAAGGAAACATAACCATATTGACTTCATTGTAGTTATTAAAACAAGATGAAGATCAGCACTTATACTTTAGAATAGTATTTCTATGAGTCTAATGAAGTTTTACCTGAAAAAAAAAATTTTTTTTCTTAGCATTTCGCATGATATGAAAACCTGCTAAAATTAGTGGAAAGTTGAGTAATTTGGAAAGTTATTGGATATTGCAAAGAATGTTTCTAAAACACAGTTTATTTCCTTACTTTGTTGGTAATCCAGAAAATATTGAATTATTATTTTTTTTAAAGCTTCCTGGTATCTGAAAAACATAATAAATAGAGTTAGGGAGAGAAAATGGGGAATAGAACAAATAAGATACTTTTAGGGGAAAAACAACAAACAAACAAAAAACACTTCACCTGATATTCAAAATGAAGGAGAACCCTAACAATATTAGTGCCAGTTTGCCTGTATGTGCAAAGATCTAACCCAGATTTTATTATATGTGTATTTTGATATATAATCTGTATCTTCTATATGTATGTTTTCATTTGAATTAAATGAATTTACTGCTAGGTTTTTCATTATTTTTCTTATTTTTTTTCTTATATTATCTACTTCAAGATTTACTTAGCAATAATATTACACTGTTAGTAACATGTTTGTTAATACACATAACTAAAATGTTTTAGCACATAGAATGAAAAAGAGAAGTCTTTTACAAACTATGAGAGATAAGATTTAGATTCAGGTGATCAAGGAGAATATGAAAGATCAGTGTGACACAGTATTGGCTAGCCTTATAAGCAATGATTTTGGTGCAAGTCATGTGAATCTGTTCATCATTCATTCACTCTGTCTTGAGGATATGCCTCTGCTCTCAGGACAATATAGGTCAAATCTCATCTCAGGACGAGATTCTCCAACTGTTTGCTGTGTGAACATTCAGTATGGTCTTGGACACTACTTCAGCCTCAAGTCTGGAGCTCTCTAGAGAAAAACCCAAGCGGTCATCATATGGTGGAATGATATACAGAGTAATTCAGATTGCAAGGATCCTCCTGTCCAACTACTCCCAGTACAAAGTTACATTAGGTTTCTCAAGGTCTTAACAATGCCTTGTACAGGCCCATGAAGTAATGCAGGTAGAAAGGGTGCAGCTGTGGTATTTCCAATACTCCAGAACTCTCTTCATTTCTCAGGTAGGTATGAATTTAGATTCACAGGTGTTCCCATAAAAATGACACTTTTTGTCACAATGTGGTTGGTTTTGTGAATTAGTGATAGGAACATCAGAGGTAACAGCATACTGAAGGAGGGAAGAAAACACCAGGTTTATCCAACTGGAAGTTTGTAGCTTGTTTGTGAGAAAATAATCAAAAATACTACTGGAAACTCAAATGTCCAGACTTGCATATAGGTTATATGCAGTGTTACCGTTCCCATGTTGCAGTTTGTAGTGAGAATGTGGGACAATTATGAAAGTGAAATTTGCCTTTTCTGCAATGTGTGCAACATTTATTTAAAGTGAATTGTTCCAGGGAGCATCTTTGCCAAGAAACTCTTTCAGGAGATAATTTGAGGAAAATGAGCACCAAAGAATGGAAATTATGGGATTGAATTCGCTTAATTCAAACGGAAAATGGCTTCATGGTTTCTACCCAGCAGGTAATGCATATGTTTATTGCATTATAGAAATTACAGAGCTAGTTAAATTATTTCACTATTTTTGACATTCTGAAGATCTTTCCATTCCTTGTGATCTGAAATTGATATGTTTTGTGCTTATTTTACAGCATATTTCCACAGATTTTTGCCAGCATTTTTATGAAATCATTTTAGAAAATTCATGTTTACTAATAATTTCTTTCTCTCCTGAAAGCAGGGACTATAATGAAAGCAACAATGTTAAAATATATATTTAAAATATTAATGTAGGTAGTTGCCAAAGTTTTAATAGGAAGTATTCCTACATTCCCCTTATAAAAGTATAGGCCATTTTTTTTCAACAGCATAATGGCATGAGATTTGCTAAGAGCTATCATAAATCATAGAATTATGGAAAAATTCAGGTTGGAAGGGACATCTGCAGGTCTTGTAGTCCAGCCTTCAGCTCAAAGCAGGGCTAGCTTTGACGTTAGATCAGGTTGCTCTGCATCTTGTACAGCTGTATTTTTAGCATCTCTGGGGATGGAGGTGCCACATCTTCTGTGGATAACCTGTGTCAGTGCTCAACCACCCTTATTGTAAAATGTTTTCCTTACAACTGAATGGGGCCTAAAGCAGGACATGGTATTCTAGATGTAGCCTCACAAGTTCTAAGTAGATAGGAATAACCACGTTCCTCATCCTGCTGCCTATGCTTTTGCTAATACAGCTCAGAACGTGTGTATCCTTCATTCCCACGAAGGCACAGCATTAACTCAGGCTCACTATCTCATGCAAAAGCTTAGTACTGCCCACTTGCAGGACTTTCAATTCAACTTCATTGCATTTCATGGAGTTCCTGCTGGCCCAGTACTCTAGCTCATCTGGGTACCAAGTGTCATCCAGTGTATCAGTCACTTCTTCCAGTTTGTCAACAGCAAGAGACTGCCTGAAGACCCATTGTGTCCCATTGTCCAGGCTATTGATGTATTTGCCATTAGTTAATCCATGCAGTTGCTGTTCCCTTTCTCTTCACATGCCCTGAAAAGGCCTGCATGAAGGTTTGCTTCATAGTCCTCCCAAGAACTAATGGAGGACTGACTTGTAGATCCCTGGATACACTTCTTCACTTATTTTGAAAGATATATATATATTTTTCTCTTACTGTAGGCCAAACGAGGCAGTTCTTTCTGAGGACATCTCAGAAAGAGATGAGACAGAGAAGAGACGTTTGGTCAGAGGAACAATGTACCATGGTATTAATACTCATTTGTGTCCTCTCCAATCAAGAAATGTTTCACTGGGAGAAAGGGGCCTTCATGGGGCACAGCTCTTTGGCATCCCCAGGCATGTCAATGTTGTCTGTTAATCATGAGTCTTTCCTGAATCCCACATCCAGGCTTATCTGCTGCCCACATCATTTACGTGCAAGCGTATGCTCAGGGTGTAGACACAGGCTGAGTTTCGGAGCTGTTTATGTGAGCCTAGATGTGTGTGGCACCTTAGTGCAGTGCAAAGATCCTGTTCGTTGGAGCAGGGAGGGCAGAGGAGGGATCAAACACTCCCACTAGTTCTGCTGACCTGTTCTTCATGATTGTCTATTCCTCGGCACTTAGTGAAAGCTTCAGGCCCAGGCCCCATATGAAGAAATATCTACCAATAAAGACAGAATTGACATGGGTGATGTGCTCTGGCCCCCTGCAAGAGGAGGAGATGGACAGTTTCTTGTTCCTCTCTAGTCCAAGGGAACGTGATGGGCCTGCTGTGCTGTGCAGTTTTGTAACTGGAGCTGAAGAAGGGTTTGTGGAATTAATCAGGCTTTGCTTGTTTCATGTACTCATTGTAAAAGAAATGATCAAGTAACCACTGTTGGATCTAGTAAAAGAAAACATGTTTGTTTGCTCAGAGGGTCTAGATGACTTTAGTCAAAATCAGTGGAGAGGGGTTGGCAATAAGGCTATAAAATGTTTCAGTTTTGTTTTGTTCCATGCTGCCCTATGGACGAGCACTCTCTCATACCTGATCTCAGCCAGCTTTACATGAGAATGAAATAGAAATGAAGGATCCATGAACAGCTCATGAGCAAACCTTTTACCTTCCCAAGTCAGAATCTCAAGAAACTCCGTTTTGTTAAAGGACTGTCCAGAAACATAGGGGACCTTCATGTCAGAGGGACTTTTCTTTACCATGGCATCCCATCTGGGCACTGGAAACCCCTGTTCCCCTGTGAAATTGAAGATAGGCGAGTGCTCGCTCCTAACTCACTGCTGATGGCAGAGCTCAGCCTGGCAGCTCCCAAGCCAGCCTGTGCACAAAGCGGCATTACCTCATATGTCACAGTGACATTTTGAAACGGTTGCATAATTACTTTGAGTGTTACACTCGGACTGGATGACAAGACTATGAAAAGTGAAATTTGCTCCAGAAACCAATTGGATTTTTTTTTCCCTTTGTAGCTTGAGGGTACACGGCAAACCAAGGAGTTACACCAGGAGGGAAAGTCACTGAGGAGGGGAGGAAATAGGTGACTCCAAACCCCACACACTTTCCCTGGTTACTCAAAGCTTGCAGAAAGGGCACGCAGCCACTTGATTTCCATTACCAAGATGGCACTACCAGTAGCGCCCAGCACATACATCACAGGTGGGTATTTTGGCACAAGGCAGCCATCTCCCAACTGTGGAGCTGTTATAGGAGAAAAGACAGAGCCTTACTCAAAGATGCCATGCGCTTTAGGTCAACTTCTGCAGGATGTGCCATGTCTGGAGATAGCAGCATTTTCATGCCCTTTTTGAGGGCATGCCTGTTGCTCTCTTTCCAAAATGACGTTTTTTGGAGCACAGCAATGTCCACTTTCAGGATCGTGGCCTGTGCTCAGAGGGACACAGGGATCTGGTCCTGCCTGACCATCATGAGCATGGTACCTGCCTGGGGCACAGGGGCATTTGTGCTGAATGATGGCCCCAAAATCATGATATAATGAGGCTATGTTGTGAAAAGTGAAGTCAGTTCAGTGCAAAGTAGATTACCTTGGCTTTGAAAGGAACAAGGAGAAAAAGAAGTCTTTGTTACCTTTATAATAGATATTTACATTCAGCCTTCAGACCGTGACCCCCGCTATCTGATCCAGACTAAACTGCCGTTAGTTTTGGGACCTCACAGGACCATGCTTATGATGAGCACCCTTTGAAGCGTGTGAGGACCTACCGAGTGGTTGGAGCTTTTACACAGAGTCTGTAGGGCAAAGATGAAAAATGGGTTTCAAGAAATGCATTTCTCACAGGCACATAGAAAGCCCTTTAAGTATGGACTGTACTCCACACAGAAAAGAGACCACATTAAAAAGACATTTAAACCCCTGAAAGTCTTTTTGACATCTGACTTCAAAGGATCTCCCCTATAGAACTGCACCCGCAGTATCTGCCTCCTGATCATATGGTCAGGCATGAGGGCAGTTCAGCTGATTTCTCCCTCAGCTATACAATGGGGTGTGTTACAAAATGTAAAATTGGAAAATTATGCTGGATTCTTAATCTTTTTATGCTAAACAAATGGATTCTTTATTTTCCACTGTATCTACTAGAAATGCAGACAGTGATGTACAAAATGAGTTTGGGAGCTAGAGGTTAGTGAGGTCAATTTATTTTATTTTATTTTATTTTATTTTATTTTTATTTTATTTTATTTTATTTATTTATTTTCCAGGGATGGGGGAACCAATTAAGCATCCTTGCTGCTTTATCCAAGCTGAAAAGACCACTGATCCTCCTGGGCCCTCTGATGACTGCAGTTCAGTGATGTGACCCCTGACAAGTACCCAGCTGGGCAGAAGATGCCAGAGAGAAGCCCGGGAAGCAACTGACCTATCACACCCAGACAGTGTCTACATAAAGTAGAAATGGGAAAAATGAGGGTACTGATGCTGGATTCTGTAAATAACCAACAAATACATTTGTTGACTGATCTGAAAAGTAATTGAAATCAAGAATTGAATTGCAGGTCATGTTCTACTTTCCCCCACATCAGGATTTCTTCCTTGCCAAAACAAAACTTTGGGATAAAATGTCACCAAAAGTTTTCCTCTTGAAGTTCTGAAATAACAGCCAAGAAAATGAAAGACTAGGCTGATAAAGCTGGCAGCTTCCTGGACATCTCTGACTCAAAAGGAAGCCCTGGTTATTGCACTGCCTAGGTCATGAGGGGATGTTGGGTGTGCTGATGCCACGACTCTGCTGGCTTTGTGTTCTGCCTTGCATGTTCTCCTGTGCCTCGCTCATCCTCACCTCTCAGCAGCACCCATCTCCCTGGAGCATCCTCAGTCCCATGCCTTGACAGGAGCTGGAGGCCTACTGTGAAAAATTGAGAGGGACCAGCAACTGCTCAAGGGGTTACTGTGCAGAAGATTTTAGCTCAAAGTCAGGTCTCTCGATAGGAAAAGACACAGCTGGCCAAGAAAAGTACACTTACTTTGCAGAAATTGCAGAACTGTCCACGAGGACCTGTGATGGCCAGTTCAGTGTCCTTGGACATGGTTGCAGCTCCTGGAGCCAGGGGAAGAAACCAAACCTGCACCTTTCATTTTTTCAGCAGACAGAATTAGTACTTTGTTGTTGGGTGGAAGGTGAACCACCACCAATGTAGCTTTATTTATTTACATGACTTTTGTTATGAGTATCCAGAAAGTTAAATATTTCACAAATTTGAAGGGCTGATGCTCAGAAAGTGTCTAAACGGACTCTTTCTGACAGTTAAGAAAACCCAGTCTTCATTTATTTTGGCCAGAGCTGTTTATCAAATTCTGTCAATACTCAGAAAGTCACCAGCCAAACTGAAATAGCATATCTACATCTATCTATTTATCTATCTATATTGTTGACTGATGATTTACCAAAATAAACATGCCATCTTCTTCCCAGGGAGCATATAATTCATTTGGGTGTTTGTGGTGGGTTTTTCTTTCTTCCATTTTCTCCTTTTTGTGGGATTTGAGCCTCCCTGGGAGGCAGGTTGTTGCCTTTTGCATTGCTGGTGATTTGTCTTCCAAGCTGGGAGATTTATCACCTCCTTCTCTGGATGGGTGTAGCAGAGCATCCTTTTTGGTCCACCTTGCCCAGGAAGGAGGCTGCTATCAGCACCAGTGGGCTGTGCGAGCCTGAAATTGTGAGGATTGTCAAACCAGTGTCAGGTAGGTGTCTTGCTTGACTTTGAACTCTGTGTTTGGGCAGGTTTGAAAGCAGGCAAGGGTCATTTCATTATCCGTGTTTACAGTTATCATTTACATTGTCTTCAAGCATGCAAGTCAGTTGACTGAATGTATTCAGATCTGTGACTCATTCCCAGAGGAGCTGGCAATCTAATTTTGGGCAGGTGGGCTGAAAAAATAAGAGATGATTTCGCCCAGAGATGCAGCCCTCTTGCTGCTTCTCTAAAACTGCCCAGCTGTTTGCCCATATTAACCCCTTCTGGGTGATGCCACAGACTTTGTCACACCACTCATGTAACTGCAGGAGGGTCTTTACTGACAGTTTCCAAAGTTGGTAAATTCAGGGTGGAGCAAGTGATGAAAACATTCTCTTGGGGCTCTTCCCTTTGAGTTGAAATAGAGCCCAACCCAGGCAAGGGTTTAGCAGGTGGGATACAGAATAAGCACCATATGGAGCAGGGCACTGACCTGAAATGGGTTATTGGGCACTGACCTCTAATGGGTTATTTAGCAAATTTGACCAGCGTGCTCCCCTCTTTTTACTGAGGTGCTGCTCCATGGGGGCTCATGCCAGGCTGAATCAGGTGCTGGGAGGGAGCTTCTATGTCTTGGTCTCACCCCATGTTAACAGGAGGGCAGGGAGCTGCCGATCCCATGCCAAACACCAAACGGGAGCTGGGTTACATGAGCCCTGAGCCACTCGGCTGCAGATTCCATGGGGAGCAGAAAGTGTACTGGGAAAGGGAGTGGTTATCTTGAATGTGATCTTCGTCCACCAGAGCAAAGCTTTGCTTCAGATTTGCCAGTGTGGAATAGACCCATAACTTCAAATCATATCAGGGGTTGATTGTGAGTTTAAGTATATGCAGTGAACATTTAAGTCCTGTGCAAACAAAGACCAGACAGGGGCCAAGACAAGTTGACGCATGAGCAGCCATGTTGTTCCTTCTCCAGTCCAAGAACTGGATTCTTTCACAAAACCCTCTGTGTGGCAGTGATAAAAAGATGAATATTTGACATAGCTGTAAGATAACACTCTGACGCCCTAGTAAACACAAGTGAATTAGTGGTTATGAAAGAAACCCTGTGACGTGGTTGGTTGCAGCAGCAGTGAGATGGATGCCATGTCCCAGAAGGCCTCTTCCAGACTGTTCTTATCACTTGTTGGTACGGACTCACAGGGAGACTTTCAGTAGGATTTGGGTTACTGGCTTGCTTTAGATGCTTTAAAAAAATCTCACCTTATCATTACTACGTCATGCATGCAGTGTGTTGGAGCTACTCTTGAAAAAATGGATCTGGATCGTATTATCCCTCTCTCCATCTTCCTTTCCTATCAGGCCAAATTGTCATACCTCTGTGTGAGCTGGATTACAACGTATGCTACAAATGCTCCCCAAAAGTCAGCACAGCTACTTGAAGAACAAGCAGGGCTTTGCATCCTGCCCTCTGCTTGTGGGGGTCTTCACAGGTAGCGGGCATGGCAGGGACTGAGTGTGGAGAAACTTTGAATCTGTGTGGCCTGTAGCTTGTAGAGTGTTACCAAGAAGCTCAGATGGGAGAGTTTACCAGAATAAATGCAATTTGGAAATTGAAATAGATGGAATTTCAGTATCCTCTGCAAATTGGCATATCGGACTCCTACAATAGCTTGCAGAGCCCTTGTCCCTCCCAATGCATAGCTGGTTCTTACTCCCCGAACTTGATTTGTTAACATGTCTGCTGTCAAAGGGTCTGTTTCTTATTTTTGTTGAGTTATACCTTAAATGTGTCTTTTTTTGGCTACTTATGTTCTCGTTTCTGCACAGCGGCAGCCAAGCAGGGGCCCAAGCACTCATTCCTGGCCCTCAGATTTATTCCCATCGCTTTGATGGGTTGAGTCTGGTGCTGCCTGTATCGCAGAGCACCTGGATGTGGTGATCACAGGCATCCATTGGCACTGCGATCTCAGCTGTGGAAACAATTTTGCTGGCAGCGGAAGCCCAGTCTCACTGGGGAGGGGCCCATATTTCTTGTTTGAAGTGTGTGAAGCCTCATCACGGCTCTGTTATCAGACCCGCTGGAATTTTTTTCCTTCCCTCTCTTCTTGGTCCACCTTCCATTCCCCCCCACCTCGCCTTACCCCCAAATCTTATTTTAGTTCTGCTTCTTCTCAAAGTCCTTAATTTATCTTTTCTGGCTCATTTCTCTGTAATCTCTCCCCTCATTTTTTCTTCACCCATTAGCTCTTCCTTCCCTGTGCTCCTCTGCTGCTTCCATTTTCTCTGCCCCTCCTCTTCATTTTGCAGAAGCCTCCTGTTTTTCTCCCTGTGCCCCAATCTCATTCCTTCTCCAGAAGCTCCCTAATTTGCAATTGCATTAATGGGGTATATCCCTTGGAAAGAGACCTCCCTCTGTCTTTGGGGGTGCTGTGAGCTGCAAGTCCAAGTGGCATTGCTGCTGTTAATATTTTATTGATGAGTGACACAAGTGACATGGGACCCGTGGTGCTAAGCAGCATGTAGTGGGCCGTAGGAGACAGCTCTCACAGACCGAAAGGGATTACAGCCCTGCTCTTACGCATGGACAACTGGGGCTTTCAGAAAATAAGGGTAAACTCACTAAGCTGTTTAAGGACATAAAGATGCAGATATATATTTTCTCCCCAGCCTGAAATCATTCTGCATGTTAACTGCCTAATTCCATTTAGCCTATTGATTTTAGTGGCATATAGGAATGACACCCGTATAGAAACCATGGAGAACTTTGCTCAGGGGGACTGGTCAGGGCCACACAGAGTTCAAGACCATCAGCTTCTCTCTGCAGTCTCATGGGGAGAATGAAAGTTCAACATAATTTCAGAGAAGGAGAGAAAATAGGGGGAGAAAAAAACAATGACACTTAATAAACTGTGCTCCTCATGCTGTATCTGACTCTGGCTCAAGGACCTGGAATGAAAAGCTTATTTTCCTGAGGCATGGCTCAAGCTGACATCTGTAGCTTGGTCCTCATATTTTATGATATTCCAGAGCAGCGCTCATGAAACTCTGCGTTAACTTCATTAGTATATTAAGACGGAAGACTGCAGTGAACTAACCATGAATATCCTTATTCACATTCTCTTCCTTTGAGTAACTCTGATTTACTTTAGATTTTACGTCATCTCCCAGTCAGAAGGGTTTGATGTTCAGGTTTTTCTATCAACATACGCTTGTATTGTTTCCCATTCCTTGGAGGACAGTTGATGCTTTGCCAATGGCTAAGTGGACCTGCTGAGCTTGAGAGCAGTGAAATGGTTAATTTGATAATATTTAACTTGCCAAATCCTTAATAGAGGTAAGGTGCTCAGGAGTTGAACAGGGCAGCGTGATCTCCCTTAGCTATCATTTCAGGATGCCTGCAGAACCAGGAAGACTGTGTATCAGTTTACACTCAGCTTGGTAATCTTGCATGGGGCCTGTTTGTGTCTCTTGTGCTGAAGGCTGAATGTAAAATGAACATTGTTAGCCAAGAAAGCAAATAAAGGGAACTATTTCCCAAGGCATTTTACTCTGTTTATTTAACGCCTCTGAACAAACCCCTTTCCACATCCTCTGAACCTACTGGCCACTTCAGATAGCTCCATTTCCTGCTGGGTGAGTTTTTTCTAAAATGTTTATTCAGCTCCAGGAAATGATGATTTCCTGAATATTCTGAAACTTCATATTTTTGTTGTATCCCTGTTTATTTAATAGTCTTACTTATTGTGCAAGTGCGCAAAGCACAGCAACACCCCTTACCATGTAACTGCAAGGAAGTAGTGGAACTAGATGTAGTACATCAAAAAACAGTTTAAGTGAAACTGAATCTGTTTTTGCTAATTTATACACTAGTGTATTTCCGTTAGCATGCGTAGTTACTTCTTATTTATATTGGTCTTAAGGAGTTCAGAAGTAGGCTTTAAAATTTCTCCTACTCTTTAAGAAAAAATGTCTAAAATTTAAGCTAGTGAAGAAGAACTAATTAGCTTAAAACTCAAGATTTTATAATTCACAGCTTATATTAATGTCTGCTAGTTTTCTTTAAGCAGGAAACCAATGGAAAGCACCACATGTTTTCCTCAACCTCCACTGGGACTAAAAATAAGAAATGCTTATTTTGCAAGGTCAAAGCTAGCGTGCAGCCAGCACCCCAGCCCAACATGGATTTCACCAAAGACATTTAAATTTGTACACAGTCTTATTGAAAAGGCCATAACACTTTATGTACAAGGATGTGAACCAGGAGTAACTATGCTGAAACGAGACTTGCTTCTTTAAGGTAAATCAAATGGGATTGGTCCCAAAGGGAATTCAAGAATTACATAGCCTTGCCATTAACCCTGGTCCGAGCCAAGTTTGTGTCCCATGCTTTCCTCTTCTTTTTTCTTGTCTACTTTTTGTTAACCTACATCTGCTGACATTGTCAGCTGTGACTCCGTTGGCTTTTTACAAGCAAAACAGGTACTTCATATCTCTGCTGAGCATGAGAGAAAGGCAATGTGGGCATGCTGCACTGCCATGTCCTAAATGAGGACCACTAATAGCACCAACTAAAACTTGCCCCATCCTTACCTGGAACTTCTACACTCAGAGAAACCACATCCTTCCATTACCAGCTACGTCTCCATTTGGAAAAGACTTTGAAGGGAGGAACAGCCTGAAAATTAGATCTTTCTTTTATGAAACATCCTTTTGTCTGTTTTGCTCCAGAAACCAAGCTTTCCTCTCCTATGAGTCATTTGTTGTTACTCCTATACTGCCTGTGGTGGGGAGGCTGGGTGCTTTACCCCACTTTATAATACTTTTTTTAGATCTTCCTTCCTTCCTTCCTTCCTTCCTTCCTTCCTTCCTTCCTTCCTTCCTTCCTTCCTTCCTTCCTTCCTTCCTTCCTTCCTTCCTTCCTTCCTTCCTTCCTTCCTTCCTTCCTTCCTTCCTTCCTTCCTTCCATTATACAACCCACCATATTCATCCATTATTTTTGCCTGATTTAGGTGGAGCCATGCTGCTGGTGGGCTATTGCCAGGACGTCTCTATCAGTGATAGAGACTGAACCCTTCACTAGAAGAGGCTTGCTTTTGGACCACGGCATGTGAAGCGATACAATGCCCCTGCACCTCTAAGACAAACATTCTTGCTTTTGCCGCCACATATTTGATATCCACATTGCTGAGTAATCTCTGAGGATGCCATTCCTGCCATGTTACCTCCTCCCTGAGTTCCTCTTGTGTAACTACCACCGGATAGGTGAACTCTTTAACTCTTTTGCCGTAATTGATTTTGAGCAGGCTTGGACTGTTTTGGGGGTTGTTTTGTTTTTGTTTGGTTTGTTGTTTGTTTGTTTGTTTGTTGGGATTGTCTGCTTTCATTGGTAACGTGGGGAAAGCCCTTTGGCAGAGCAGAGTTTCGGTCTTGGAGATTTTCAGCACCTCTCTGCAGCCAGCCTCTGGTAATGTCAGCCATAGGTAGACATAGGTGATGCCCTGTTGCCATTTCCACGTCTACAATGAACGCTGCTCAGTGGGTTTTGCCTCATTTGGAGAAGTTTCAAAACAGAAATTAAAAGGGGAGAAATGATCTAGATAAAAGAGAAGAGGGAAATGGACAAGTAAAGCATTTCTAAGGGGGGCTCAGCAGAACCAGAGCCGGTCCAGACAGTTTTCAGTGTAATATAGCTTCAAACAACTTTCATTAACCCTTCTAAGGGGGGCTCAGCAGAACCAGAGCCGGTCCAGACAGTTTTCAGTGTAATATAGCTTCAAACAACTTTCATTAACCCTTCTAAGGGGGGCTCAGCAGAACCAGAGCCGGTCCAGACAGTTTTCAGTGTAATATAGCTTCAAACAACTTTCATTAACCCTTCTCTGGTGGAAACATCAAAGGTATGAGACAGGTGAAAAACTAAACAGGGGAACTCAGTCAAATGCATAAAGTACTTGATACCACAACTCTCAGGAAACCCCATGAGAAGTGCTTGCAGAATTTCAAACTGTGTTTTTCCTTCTGACTTGATCTTTCCTCTTCTTATCCATCAATCTCTCCATTTTCTTTCTTTTTTTCTTTCTTTTTTTTTTTTTTTCTCTGTAACTTCAGCCTTTGATTAATTCACCTGACTTCCTTGAGTGACCTGCTTTTTGCCTTTGCAGCAGGGTACTTCTCTACCTTTCTCCTGTCTACCATGGTCAGACAGAGCTGCAACAACTTTGTCTTTTCAGGATCCTTTTTCTTCCTGCCTTTTCTGCTTCACTGTAGCTCTGATACGAGCCTATCAGCTCCAAGAGCCTCTTCCCCAGCTTTAGCAGAAGGCTGCACCATCCCAAGAGATTTGTTATGTGTTAACTCTCTTCAGGTTGGTGAAGTTGTCAGAGGAGGTAGGGGACCCGTGGAGAATGGTTTTTACCTCCTCTAGAAATTTTGGCTACTTGGCTTTTATTATCACTTCAGTTAAAGCTGCTGGGAGACATTTGCAGCACCATGTTTAAACCTGAAATTTCATGAGAAAAGTCTACCCCAGGCTACTATTGCATTTGTAAAGTAAGCTGCTAGGTGCTAGAAAAGCAAGAGAATAACACAAATAAATAGGTTTAAATTAACTCCAGGTCCTATAGTAATGCATGATGACATTTACAGCTGCCTTGGCTTACCCTGCCATCTTCTGGTGATACCTGCTGCAAGATCAAAAGTTAGAGGTGAAATGAGATGAAATATTTTATTACGAAGAACACAAGGGTTGGCTCCCGTCCGACAGAACAGTTTCCTTAAATAACCATTTTTAATATACGGCACCATATAAGATTCCTGCAATAAATGTTAGGATTTTAGATTTTGATTTAACTTCTTTCAATAAAGTATTTATTTTACTGAATGATAATTCAGTAGGCTGCAGAAATGTTTCTGGCCTGACAATGCCTGCCCTGGCACAGGCAAATAAAAAATGTACCACTCATGTCTCTATCATTATAAAGCAGCCAAGGCTACTGAGGCAGCCAGAGTGGTCAACTGGCCAAGTATTCAAGACTGTGACTACTTGGTTTCCAAGTCTTCAGATGCTCAGTTGCAAACTGCTTCTCAGCCATCCAAAACCGGACTATTTGACACTTTCCACAACAAAACCACCAATCCATGCTCCAATTCTCTCACTGTGTCTCCCAGCCTAATAACTGTAATGATTTTCTTTTTGCTGGTTTTCCTGCTTTTTTCCATTTCTGTTTGCATCCTGTCCAGACTTTGTCTGTTTGTCTGCTTGGTTTTGCTCATTGACTGGCCCCCTATACTTCTTCTTTACAAAGGCCTCAGCACTGGCCATCCCTTAAGGCAGGAATTGAGTTTGAATTTTTCCTTTTGACATTTAAAGTGTTGCTGGTTTGGAAAGTCCCGCCCCTCCCCCTTTCCCAGAGGAAAATTTGGACTTTTTATTGGAAAACCAAAAAATACCCAGTGTTTGGCAACAAAGGGATTAGTCATGTCTCAAACCTACAGGCCATTCTTTAATGCTCACCAAAAATGTTCACTTTTTTTTTTCCTTTTTTTTTTTTTTTTTTTTTCCTGAAAATGGTCAGTTGCCATAAACAGAGGTTTGGGTGTTTTTTTGGTGTTTCCACAAAATGTTGAAAATTTTCATGGAAAGCAGCTGTTGTGGATTAAAAAAAATAGAGTAATCATATAAAAGTACTCATTTTACCATTCAGTAGA
This sequence comes from Cygnus olor, assembly GCF_009769625.2. Classification (NCBI taxonomy): domain Eukaryota; kingdom Metazoa; phylum Chordata; class Aves; order Anseriformes; family Anatidae; genus Cygnus; species Cygnus olor. Next base: position 180,920,380 of record NC_049169.1, read on the forward strand.
GAAGTTTTGATGGAAAATTTTGACCAGCCCTGCTTTAAGAACTTTTATGGTGCTGTGTTATGAAAGGATTAGATTTAGACACTCTATCTGGCTTCTTCACCTATTTCTATTTACTCTTCATTATGTTAGTCTCTTTGTTAGCCCCAGGTCTGTAATCCCTTCTCTTTTGATATTTACAGTATTTATTCTCTTGTTTTATCTGAAATGTTTTTCTTGCTTCTGGTTTCCTTTAATTGACTGGGCATCTTAGTTATGTTTTTTTGTCAATATGCCTAGTTTCTTCACAGCTGCCCAACTCTGCTTTGTAAGGTTGCTCTCAAGGTCTGCTCTTGTAGCGTGGCACAAGGTCTTTAGGGCACTATAATGCTGCAGATCTTTGTGGGTCCTTCAGGGTGCCCCAATGGCACAAGGCTCCCTGGCATTCTTGAAGCCTCTTCATCCTGGGACTCAGCAGCACACTCAGATTTCCATCATCCTTGGTATTTCACTATTGAGGAACTTCTAATTTATAATGAAGTTGTAATTACTTATCAATTTCAGGGGCTGCCACTTGGTGATATTGCATTATTGCCCATCTCCACATGATGATGGCTTCTGGTAGCCCATGAGGAAAAGCACCTGGGAGATGCAGGAACTTGGGATTCAGGAAGACAGAGACACTTGAATTGGAGACACTTTCAGATTCCTCCACAAATGAGCTATAACAGTGGTGTTTAGAAAGCAAGCAGAGAGTTGTATTGATGTTAAAATTGCATGCTAATGTTTTTCTTTCTTTAATGCATTGAAGGTCTCCAGGGAAATGGCAAGTTAATTTGGCTGATTGGGTTTTTCCCCTCCCTGAATGTGTGTTTACCAGAACCAGGACTAATTAGCTCTCCAGACAGTATGTGAATGCAAACATATCAGCTTTTATTTTCCTTCCGCTAACTCACATCTGATCTCACTCAATTACACCTTCAAGCAACGAGTACATTAGGAAGTCCGCTGCTGTCAGTCTCTGGAGCTGAGGAGCTGGGGATGCGAGGGAAGGGTGGTTCGCTGTGATTCGCAAGGTAGTGGTGGACAAAGCTGGTGCCCACAGGGTACTGTAATGGCAGGTCTGAGTCTCCACCACCTGTCACCTGAGGCTGTTTTAATTCTAGCTCAGAAACAAATGTAAAATCCAATCAAGTCATTTTGCCTATACCCAACCACATATCTGATGCATTGAGGAAAGTGTCGCTTTTCTCCCCAGGCTGTCAAAGCCCCAAGTACACAGTTGCAGGCAGGGTAACAAACCTATGTGGAGCATTAGTTCAGATAAAAAGGAGAGTTTTCTTCCTGAAACTGGACAAATAGAGGCTATGTGGGCTCTGCCTTTGTTTCCAAACTTGCCAACATCCTTGTGTGCCCAGGCTGAGCACTGACCCAAAATATTCTGTGGGCAGAGTTTATGGTTGAGCCTGGTCCCATTGTGCCCCCTGGAGCACCCGTTGCTACAGAACAATGAATTTTGCAGCAACAGGTAATGAGTGACCAGATGGTGGGAGGTTTCTAATAACTGAGGATGCACTCTTATCCAGTGCCTGTACCAGAGAAAAGATATTTTTGGCATCCCTTCCTAAACATTCTTCTTAAGACAGGCAGAGAGGCAGAATGGTGCTGGTGCACATCCAAAGTACCTGCTGGGAATGACTGAATGATGCGAGATTCACAGCAGGGTCATGAGATCAGACCCTGATCTACAGCGACCGCTCTGGTCTGTAGCAGGTGTGCGTCATCCCTGCGTGGATGCGGTAGGGACTGCCGGCATATATGCTGACCGTGATTATTAGCACTATTTATGTGAGGTGCAACTGTCAGTTGAGTGTCTATGATGAAAGAAAATGCAAAACCCCCTGATTTTGTCTTGTTTCAGGGAGCAATAGCACACTGCAGGTGGTGAATCGCAGCGTGCCTGGCTGGAGGCTCTGTCTGTCCTGCGCACAGCACAGGGAGCCAGCAGCCTCCCAAGGCATGGCAAAAATCAGCACCGGTTCATGCTGCAATGCTGCAAAGCCAAGCCTGATTAAGAAAAGTTTGATTCCTTATTTTTCTGTCCTATGGGAAGACGGCACAGTCATCTGTACATCAAATGTTCTCATCAGATTGAGTTTCCAAGACATCATGATCTTATCTAGTCATGTGAAGCACGTGAGAAGAGATGTCTAAATCCCTGCATGAGGAACTAAATAGCTGTCCTATGAAAAAGTGCAAGAAATCAGAGCTTGTGAAGGCTGTGCTAAAATGCTAAGAGCCAGCATAGCCTTATGGCATGAAGAGCTGCTCAGAAAAGCAAGCTGGCCATGGCTGAAAACAACGGCCAGGGAAAGTGATGCACCCACACCACTGGGGTGTGCTGATCTGGCAGAGGCAGGAGTAGATAACAGTGAGGAGACAGACGCTGCTGAGTATGGATTCAAAAAATTTTTAATTTAACTTTAGTAATGGAGTTTTAAAATCAGATTTTACTACCTTGACACTTTTCAGTGTTTCCTTCACTGTGATTCCAGCGCTCTGAAACATAAACCTGCAAAGAGATTAATTTAAAAAAAGGGAGGTGTTTGTGAGAAATGTATGTTTTTAATCGTAGCTCATGTTCTGGGACAATCCTTCAGCAGTTCTGCCTTCCGGCTGTGGATTTCCCCATTCTATCTATGACAGGATCTCCTAATAAATCCCAGGTTTCAGGGTGAAAAGCCCTTCTGTGCTTTAGGTGGGCTTGCTTTAAGGGAAAGATGCAGGCAGATCCTCCCGAACCCCACATCTGTCTTCTGCCACGCCATCCTTTCTGGCTTGAAAAGTAATTAGCAGCAAAATAAGTATAGCAGAAGAAAAAAAAAAAAAAAGGTAGAAAAAAAACAGTGTAGCTAAAGGCTTAGCACTTGAGCCTGGCTTTAACGTCCTATTGGGGCTAATGAGAGAGGGTATTCAGAGCTCTCAGTTGTGGTTTGGGGCTGTGGCAGGCACATACCACACTCCTTATGCCTGTTTGATGGCTGGAAAATTATTACTAACCTAGAAGGTCAAAGGCTGGGCTTTAAAAAATAAACATAGAGGTGGAAAATGGGGTTTCTGTGGAGTCTGGGAGCTCCTTGTAGGCACAGCGAAGGCTCCGTGAGGACCAGACACTGTGTGTTGTTGCATGCTGCCTGCAGAGGGGAAAGACATCGCCCCTTCGCAATGCAAACAGGAGATAGGTGGGAGGTGGATTTGGCATGGTCTCTGACAAGTGTGAGCTGAGATCTCTTCTCAGGCTGGTTATGCCTTTGACCAGGAAATAAAGAGCAATATTTAGGGGGTAAATGCTCTGAGGACAGGCAGGGCTCCACCTAAGGAAAGTCTTATTATAAGGATTTGAAATATAAATATTAAGCTGTAAGACAAACCCTGAAAAACTAGGTAATAATTCTCATTTTTCAGTTCCTTTTCCCTTCCCAAATAAATTATTATGAAATTTACATTCAGTAGATCAGTAAATGAGAGAACTTTTTTTCAAAATGGGATTTAAATGCCTAGATAAATCTGGTAAGACATTACCCTTCTGAAGTCTGCAAGATGTTCCTTGGCATGCTGTTTGTTACTTAGCACAGCCGTTAAATGTGGTTTATCTTTGAAAGGGGAGGGGAAGATTAATGAGACCACCAGAGGTGATAAATTAGCTGACCGTGATGAGGTGCATTTGCAAGAGAGCTACCGTGGTGAACAGTTTTGTGAAAACAAGAAGTATTAAAACTGTAACCCTGGGGAGGATGAAAGTGTTATGACTACAGGTAGGGTTTCTGCTACAGGGGTTGCAATGGGCTCTTTACATGGGAATGGGATTTTTATGGGACCCATGGGAGTCCTATGGGACTTATGGCTTCATGAGGCTGGGGTCCTATCTTGGGATCCTACACTCACATGTTATACAGGGCTAAGGTACCATATCTCTATAATGCTGGGCACGACACTTTGGCAAGCTACTGAGCATGTTGGTTTCAAATGTAGACTCAGCTTTAGCTATAGTTTCTCGGGGTTTCTGAGTGACTCACATTTGGCAGAGCATCGGAGCCTTTGGATACTCTTGAAAATGACTGAATACAAGAATGTAACATTGGCCTCACTGAAGCTAAGTCACATAAACACATTTAATTTAAATGAAATAGACCTTAGAAGATAATCTGGTGAAACTAGTGCATAGCCCTGAATACATATGGGTGGACATCAAAGTTTTCCAGTGATGAGTGCATGAAGGCCAGCACGTGTTCAGCGATTAGGAGCAAAAGAGCCATGGAGGTTAGGACAAGGTTTTCTGCCTCCACTAAGGCCCTGCTTCCCATTCAGTTTTGGACACAAAGCTAAAATTACCGTTAGGTCCTCAGGAGGGTTGGCATCTAGTACTGAGTAGTGTGAAGACATCACCAGATGTTGCACGTGTTAAGTGTCATGACGCTGTCTGATCCCTACTAATTATGTGGCAGTCACCTTTGGTTTGAGTGAGGTAGACTTCTACAGTCCAACAGCAGATCTGTCCCCAGCACCAAAATATTTAATTAGGGGCATGATTATTTGTTTTATAAAAAACAAACAAACAAACAAAACAAAACAAAAAAACACTATGGCTCTGTGTTGCAGACTGATTGCAAGAGGTTGGTTGAGACCCCTTAATGAGGACAACGAAGTGACTTTTGTTCTTTTTGGGGGATTAATTAATAAATGTGTCAAAAAATGGCATTTTGGGGGAACTAAAACTGCCTGCTGATCTGAGCCGGATTCAGAAAGAAGCTTTGAGTGTAAAAGTAGGGGAGAGACTTTTTTTGAAAAAATATTCTTGTGCTATGTACATTTTCAAAACAAGACTTCTTTCTGAATTGGAATGCAAGGCAAAGGCTTTTGTTTCCAAAATTAAAATAAAAATTGTAACAGTTTGGACTGACTGGAAAGGAAAAGTGTGAATTCAGATTATGCCAATACTTTTCCCTGACTAAACCATGATTGCCCATTCTGCCTGTGGCTGAGTGGTGCCTGAGAGTTTGAGGTCTTGGGGGAAATCAAGGGTGGACCAGCAAGGATTTGGCTGCCTGAGCCTATTGGGAGAGCTCACGTAATATCTTTGGAGCTGACCCAGGCTCACCTATCCCAAGATGCCTTTAAGAGCCAAGGTAAAACATGTCAAATGTCTGGAGAATGGTGTCAACCATATCTGTTGTCTGGTCCTCAGAGGCACTGATGGAGAAATCCCTCCTCTCTGGGACCCTCCTCAGCCTCCCACCCTGGTGGTACTTTTCCTCCCCATCTCGGTGAGGGGTCCTGGTCTACTGCAGGGAGGAAAACATCTGTCCTCCCTTCTCCTTCCCTCCAACCATCCATTCCCTGGTGGTCACCAAAAAGTCTCACCTCTGTAGCTACTGAGTCTTGAGTTAGCTCTGGATACTCTGGGCTGAGGTAAAACAGCATTAGGAAATAGCAGAGGGGCTGCAGGATTTTGTAATTGGGAGAGCAGGCAGAGGAGCATAAGGAAACACAAAAATGTGTCTCAATTGCTAGTAGAGTTTGTAGGCAGGCAGGATGCTGTGCCACACCCTGGAGAAGGGAGGAAGGACTTTGGTGCCTCAGTGCACCAATGTCATACAAAGGCAGTAAACTGGAAGCCCTGGGAAATTAGGAAAGATGTGATTTTGCAGGAGGAGTGACTGATAGCGACTATAGGAAACATCATACTGGTTCAGATCAAATCTCTGTCTAGTCTCATAGAGAGTTTTTGTCAGTGGTCAGCAGTGGCTGGATGCCTAGGATAGAGGGTCCAAGTGTGTGTGCTGCTTTCCCAAACACTCAGCATCCAAACATTTGCAGCTCCTGAGCCATAAGTGGCTGTTGCACACCGTGAATTTTTATTCCATAAACATGATCAGTTTCCCCTTGAGTCCATATACTCTCAGCATCCACAGTTTATGTGCACACTCTGTGCAAAAACACCTTCTTTTCCTGGTTTTGATTCAACCACCAGCTGCAAACTCAAGGGTTAGCCTTGGAGCTCTGGCACTGCAAGAAGCAGTGAATGGGCATTTCCTGCTCACCCTCTCCATGCTACTCATAATTACTTGATTTTTGACTGAATCAAACCCCTTCCTCCACTCCCAGGTCTCTTATTTTCCAGGCTGGAGTATTCTAGGGCTTTCAGCTGCTCCTTGTGTGCAAACCACTGTGTACCTTTGACCCTCCTTGTTGCTTTTCTCTGAACTTCCTCCAATTTCCACTATGTCTTTTTAAAGATGTGGGGGTGGAAGAACAACCAGGACTGTACAAAGTGTTCGTGATGCAAGCATATCATGGCTTCATATGGTGGAAAATGCTGCTGAGTTAGCTTTTGGCTCAGCCGCACCGCTCTGAACACTACCACAACCAGAGCAGGATAAGGAGCTGTGACTCCTTTCTGGGAAAGGGCAGAGTGGTCCCAAATAGTGTGGAGACCTGGGCCGAGGAGGCCCGTTGATCTGGTGGGCAGAGCTGCTGCAGATTAGTTCTGTAGGAGATAGAGAAAGGGAGGACAGCAACCAGGCCTCTGTTCCTGCTCCTTTGAAAAAGCTAAAAGCTCCTCCCATCTGTAAGTTAGGATATACATTGCCTGGTTAATGGCTGGGTACTCTGCTCAGGGGCAAAGTAGACGGGGCACATAAAGGGCTGTTTGCCAAAGGGCACGGGCTAGAACAAGGCCAGTTTGATAAAAACAGTGGACTTGGGAGGGGACCTCAGAGGTGTCTGGAGGCAGTGGAGGGCAACGGCTTGAAAAGTAGGTGGTTTGTTTGGACTTGGTTTTGGAGTCTAAGAAAGGGACGTTTATACAGGCCACCCAGGAAACAAGCTTTGTGTTAGGATTGCTCCTTCTCCGATTAATGGGGGAAAAGGGAGAAAGAGAGAGAGAGAGAGAGAGAGAGAGAGAGAAAGAAAAAGAAAGAAAGAAAGAAAGGAAGGAAGGAAGGAAGGAAGGAAGGAAGGAAGGAAGGAAAGAAAGGAAAGGAAGGGATGCAAAATGAACCCCTGTTACCAGGGACTTCATTGTCATAACAGTTCATGCCAGTGTAATCAGAATTGTCTGTCTTCTGCCTACAGTGAAGCAATGAAGGTAACCCTTAGAAAACTGTCTTGTATGAGGTGTCTTTGCTGTAAGCAGTAATTTCTCTGGTATCAGCTAAAGGAACAGAACTGCATTTTAATATTTTAATCTAATTTATCCCACTCCCCAGCATGTAAAACACATGCCATAGAGCTAAAAATCACTTGTCCAATGAATGCACTGTCTTGGTAGTTACCTATGCAAAAATGCTGTTTGGGGTCAACTCATTCTAAAATGAGCAAGGCTTCTAAAAAATGGACGCAAATATTTATATTTGCCCCAAGGTTCAGAGTCCTCAGGATGCCTGGTCAAGCTGTGTCATCTCTGACTTCATCAAAGCTACACCAATATGCCCTCAGCTCCTTCTTGCTGTATTTGCTTCATAGGTATATTTGCCAGAGGCTTTAGCTCTGTGTTTGTGGCTCAGTTTATCAAAAGCAGAGCCAACACAAGCAGTTGTAAGGGTGGGGCCACATGCTAACTTTTCAGTACTTACAATTTCTGTTTCAGATTAAAAAGAGATTCATTCCTGCATTTCTGTGTTTTGTTTTGCAGATGGTAGGTAGCTCTTATTTACTTCAAGACATTTTTACATCTTCTATTTGAGTGCTTGGCATAGGGTAGCTTATGTGAAGGAGAAATGGGAAGAGTTAAACCAAGCAGGAGAAGTTTTGACTGCAGCTGTGTGAAAAATGGGCCAGAAAGTGTTTTATACATTTATCTTGGTTTCAACAAAGCCTATTTCTTTTTCATACTTCAAGTACATGAGAGGGGGTAGTCAACCTGAAATCGTTTATTTAATCCAAAATAGAACATCTTGGTTTTGGCCTGCTTAGTCCTAATAAAAGAAATAAATAAGAAGAGTCAGTCTCAAACTGAAAACATCTTCTAAACACTAATTTGAGAATGTTTCAGTTTGAGAATGGTGAAAGACTACATCTAGGCTGGAATAAATAAATAAATAAATAGATAGATAGATAGATAGATAATTATTTCTGGCCAAAAATGTTGTTTTAAATATACAAAAAATCTGTTGAGGGGAGAGAGAAGGAGGGAGAAGTCCACTCTTTGGTGCTCTCAGTTAGGCTAGTGACCAGACATACTGAGCAGAACGGTTCCCCAGGTGGAAGATCCCGAGGTATACTCAGTAAGGCAGCTCCCTGGGCCACATCACCTGCAGCTCAGGCAAATTTGCTGCACTTGAGGAGCTGGGGCCTTTCAAAACAGTGTTGGTACTCCCTGATGTTTGCACTGACCAAGCTGAGGACTTCAGAAGAGGCTGGTCTTTGTGGTACCACACTTCTATGTTGGCAAAGAGGCAGCCATGGAGCCTGGAGCAGGCCTCTCCCTTGAGTCCTCAGCTTGGATGGCCCTGTGTCATTTTGGTGGCTTTCCCACTTGGTGTATAACTCCCATCCAGGTAGATCTGTTGGGTCTGTCTGTTTGGTGGCTGAGCAGCACAGAACCATGCTGTCTGGGCAGGCACATAGAGCTAGAGCATGGCTCAGCTGCCATGAGAAGCGGTGTCAGCCAGTGCAGGCACCAAGGCTTCAGCAGCTGAGCTGCCTTGGACAATTATTTGCAGCCTGGAAGCCAGACGAACTCTTGATTGAAGCTATCTCAAAAAGAGTAACTCACTGAAAACTCCTTGAGTTACTTGCACACATTTTTCTAATAAATGAGCCATGCAAATGCTTAACCCTATTATTGCTTCTTAAGAGGAACATATTAATAGTTTAATAGCATGCTGATTGAAAGGTTATCTGCAGCACATTAAAGTTCATCACGAACAATTTAAAATCAAATAGGTAATCAAAGGAGACCACAAA
>NC_049169.1:180934322-181005035 GCF_009769625.2 Cygnus olor
AGTGGCCCTTCTGCCTGGCACCCTTCATGTCTGTGGGCAGGACAGATGAACACACACCTCTAAGGAGAAATGCTGGAGTTAAATGTGAGGTCATGCTATGTCTTTAAATCATCAGCAACAAACTGATCGGTGAATGGAAAGTTGCAAGAACAAGCAATCCGATCACAAATTAATGACCAACCACAACAATCTGCCATTTACCTGGGTGACTGACTTTTTCATCTGCAGTGCCCTTTCTCTTCCAATGTTTGGCTGATTCACTTCCTCTGGATTTCTTTTGATTATATGAGGTTCTTTTTAGCCAAACCAGTTTTTGCTTCCTGTAGCTTTTCAGATAAATGAGATTGTACTGAGAGAAAAGCAGAACTAACACCATTCCAGTGTAGAATTTCTTGGCTCCGTAACTTGTCTTTTCTCACTTAAGAGACTCTCCAAGTAACAGCACATATAATATAGCCTTTTAATGTGCGTATTGTTTCCAGTGTTCTTTCTAATGGCGATGCTGTAAATTGAACTAACCGTTCGGTCATGTTTTAATAATTAACACTTTAACACAAAAGAGTCTTTTTGGTATCCTGTCATTGAGCGAAGTTTCATAGGTGATTTAAAAAGTCTGTTTTCTCAATCTGCTGTGTCGTTGCAAGGAAAGATATTCTAAATTAAACCTAACGGGTCATTTTTTTATTTTTTTATAAGGGACTTAGCCCAGACTTAATTTGTGCCTGTAATACAGTGGTGTGATATGTGTGATTTTACTGCCTCTCTGCAGCAATGGCTCCAGCACCATTTGCTGTTCCTGTCAGAGGTGGAGGCAACACACTTTGCCTCCAATGGCAGAGGGTCACGTTTCTGGTGCTGGAGGAACAGCCCTGCTGCCAGCTGGGATGTATGCCCGTGGTATGGCTACTTGCACCCCCTTTCTCCCATTTTAATGGGAAACAGGTTGGTTTGGTAGACTTGCTGGACATATGGGTCTGAGGTGCAGGATCAGGTTTCCAGCTCACACCTTGTGGGACTCGCAGCATCACTACTTTTGGGGCAGGGCTCTGGTGCTGCCCAGGTTTGGGTCTGTGATAGACCCAGAAAGTCTAGGAAGAATCTGTTTCTGTCTTTCAAATGGGCTACTTTTCTTTACTTGTTTTCCTTTTAAGTGAAAAGCAAACCACCAGTCACTGAGTCCTTCCTCTGCCCCAAACCTACACTACCTGTGCTACATGTGTACCAAGGAATGACCTGATGCACTTGCTAGGAATTGCATTTCCCATGCTACGAGCAAGGCACGTTTAACAGACAGGGTACCAGTGTAGTCCTTGGGACACTTGCCTATGCCTCCTTGCAGGAGGTGTGTTTTGTAACAGCAAAGGGATCCATACCCTGAAATTGCTCAGCAGTGCTTCATCTAAAGATATGTTCACATCACTGCATGTCAGGCATATATTTGAAGGACCTAAATTGAGTTGCTGTTCTCCTTATCTATATATCAATAGTCAGCTGAGGAAAAACGTGCTCCTACCTTTTTTGCCCTCTGGAAAAGTGAGAAATCTGCCCTGTGAAGAGAGAGACTTCCTTCCCACCATAAATGCCCACCATAGATGGTGCAGATACTCCCCTTCTCATGCTCACTTCTGTGATTGACCAGAAGTGACATTTCTTTGCTTCTTGTATGATCATGAGGCGTAAAAAATGCTTTGTGTAGCATCTGCCATGATTTTCCATTGCCAGGTTCTGTGTCCCCTCTTCTTCCACATTATATTACTCCCAACAGCAAGAGACCCTTGGGGTAGGTTTATGTTCCATGGTCAAGTGTTCTGCAGAGATACCTCTGGAACAAAGCATGGTGGTACTGGAAGTAGTCTAAAAGGGTGTTAATGGATAGGGAGATTAGCCTGTGCAAAGTTCTGTGTGCTTCAGGTGGCTATCACCAAGTTATTGGTCCTCAGAAGGTCCCAGACCCATCCTAACAAAATGTAGTGGGTGACTCAGACAAAATAGGTAATTTGATGACAAAATGGGAGATAAAATCCTGCCCAGGAGAGTGGTAAGTTACTCACTGGTGTACTACTAGACAAATAAGAGTTCACAAAAAAATTTAATCCAGAAGAAAACTATCTACAGGGACCACACCCACAATATGAACCTAAATTACCAAATAACCCACTCTCCTAATGAAATAAATATATAACCGCAATGCCACAATGAAATGGAAAAAGTAATTTTGCCCAGAGAATATTGTTCCTAAAGGCACACAGGGCAAGGCTCAGAGCTCACCACACCCAAAAGTTAGGACAACAGCAAGAAGTAAAATGCCAGAAAAATAATGCAATCTAGTAAAAAAAAAAAAAGGCAAACACACATGCACACATACAAATTATTTCCCTCCTTTCCACCCTTCCTAACTTCCTTCTGTTTCTTGTTGTAAGCAGATTTCCAGATAACTGCTTAGTCATTTGGAATTTGTAAAAGGAAATCCAGATCCTGGACATGTACAGCACTCCTGCTCTTGGAAACCTTAGCAAGTAGCTCAGGACCTCATGCTTAGCCTATGGCCAGGAAAAGTGGGGTCCTGAGTACTTTGAAGAAGTTGTGTGTACCTGCATGCTTCATTCAGCTGAAACTCTAGCAAGATGCTCTGCTCTCAGCTATCTCTCTTGCACCATTTCTTGTTTCTCACCCTTTCCCATTAATGTTTTTCTCTCACAATCACAGAACACACTGCTTAAATATAAGTTGCATTTGGGTTTTTCTTTGTTTGTTTTGTTTTGTTTTCCAGTTAGCCAGGAATTTTCTGTATTTGCTATTTTGTTGATGATTTGTTAGTGCTGTTTTTAATAAGTAAGCAGTCAAAACATGCTTGGTGGTTGGAACTTGTAGAGGTGCTCTCCATTGGCCTAGTTTTGCAAGCATTGAGATGAGCGATAAAACCCCTATTGGCTTCAACAGGAGTGAAGTTTAAACACCAATGAGTCTAATAAAACCAGGTCGCTCACCTTTCTCTTGAATAGGAGCCTTGTCAAAGTTGAACTCTGTGCAGAGGCAGCAGACACAGATAGATGAGCCCATTGGGGTCATTGTACTAGAGGCCATTGATGGAGATGACAGCAGTGAGGCTACCACAGTCAGCGGCCATGCCTTAGGAAGGGGACCCTGTCGAATGGGCTGGGCAAAAGGAGACAGGCATCCCTATGGGGGAGCTGGCATGTGGGCAAATATGCTGATGAAATATTGTTCAGCGACATTTACCAGAAGAAACGAAGAACCTGGGATTTCCCATATGTGTGGCCCCGAATGCAGCCTTCTCCAAGGTAAGTTTGTTCAGGAGGAGGGGGATACCTGACTGATATCTCTCCTCAAAACCAAAACAATTTTTCTGTGGCCTTGACTCCAGTGAAGCCTGGCAACAACCAGAGCAACAGCACAGATGTCCTAATGAATTAGGCTCCAAAGTCTCAAATTCTGTTCCCATCTGGCCAGTGTCCCAATGCTGAGATCCCCAAGTAGCAAAAATCATGAGTCAGCTCCCCCTCCCTTCCCAGCAGCCTGCTCAAGTGCAGTCAGGTCATGTTTTCAAACTTTCCTCTGCAAACAGGAGGGATGGAAACTTCTCTTGCAGGGATGAAAGTTGAGGTTTGTGTTCAGTCTCTTCGTTCCAAGCTGGGACTCGAATACCAGCTTTACATTTGTGAATCATTGGGTAAATCAGGAGAGCTGGCAGCTCTGGGGAGTGTTTTTATGCCTTTTTTTTTTTTTTCTTTTGGTGGGAATAGAGTCCAAACTACACCCCAGGATCTGAACACTTGTGGGTTAGAAATTCAGCGTCCCACCTTTGAAGCTTTTTCTTCTCTGAAATATATTTTGAAAAGAAAAAAAAAAAGTGAATTGTATCTGAATGGCACAGCACAGTGCCATTTAGCAGACAGCAAAAACCTGCCCAGGACTTTTTGGCATAACTCACTAAGCACATTGCTGTAAGGTGGGATCTAGGTTTCCTTCAACAACTACTGGATGCACCCCTCTTCTCCCCCAAAATGTTACACTGGGTGAAAAAAAAATAAAAATAAAAGAGTTAGGATGTAAACAATGAATTAGTCTGGGGACTAACAAGAAGTATAGCTTTACAACTGCTCAGAAGCAGGTTAAGTTAGACTTTGTGACACACTGCTAATAAAGCTGCCTTGTTTCTAGTCTTTGAGCAGACCTGTCTAGTTCAAGTAACTTAATGTGCACAAAGAGAAGGCATGGATGAGTGCGAGTGCACTGAAGCTGAAATGTGACACTTTTCTTTTCTTGGCAGGGGCAGTCTGCGACCTTCAGCTCCCCGAATATTCCTGTCATTGACTCTTAAATTAAGTGGTTGTACAGTTTCCTTTTCTCAGATGTTTTTAAAGAGAGAAATGAGGGAGCAAGCATTGCACCTTGGGATGAATGAATAATGGAACAGCACCATCGTTGTGGCTACATGTGGCATTGTTTACTCGTGTCACTGTAAATGATTAATGTGGAAAAGCTGCATTTGAACAAGTGAGATTGATGAGAGCTTTACAGGCTATTTTTGTGTAATTTAAAACAGTGCCTATACTGGATGGTGAAAAGAAGAATAAAGACAAGAAAGCCACTGCCGTCAGCTTTTCTCCCTCCTGGTTCAGGCTTTGGCCATGCCCTGTCTCTGCTCCAGAAAGTAGAATGAAGATGAAGATAGAAGGAGAAAAGCAGAAGGCTGAGGGAAGATTTTGGCCATGTCCATACTGGCAGGTGGAGAGATATTTGAGCTCACTCTTCCACATTGACCCTAAGCTTGTAGTGTGGAGAAAGTTGGGTGATGGTGGGTGCAGAGACACCTGGGCTGGATGGATGCGTGCCATGGGGAGATAGGGAGTGTCCAGATGCAACTCAGTCATTTTTGTCTGGCCCTGGGCCCAAACTAATAAGCTTACAGAGTGGACACATTAGCTCGCATGAAGTGTCCAGGTTGTGAGATATGTTGCATCTGGCCTGCATCACGTTAAAGAGGCGGGTGTTATATGGTGTCCAGGGGTCTCTACTGCTATGCCTATCTCCTTTCTCCAGTTCTTTGTACCCAGCAGATATGTCTTTAAGGTCACTTATATCTGAAAACCTGTTTTCATGTTTCTTTGGAGCAAAAATCAGGTTGCAGGTAAGTGTCTTTTATAGCCCAACAACCCTTTCTAGGAGATAAAATGAGCCTTAAGCATCTGTTAATACTTTGTAGGGGACATGGGAAATAAAAACAACAGTCAAAAGTCAACCAAGAAACTTAGCATGGATGACTTCAACCAGAGGGCCATTAGCTGCTGATCTCCTATGGCCAGTAATAAATTTCCTTAGTGTTTCTATAAATAATAATGTTGTCTTCTCAAAACAGGAAGTCCTGTATCCAGTGCAAGGTAACCTGATAGTGGACTTAAGTCTTCTGAATGAAAAAGTGTTACTTACAGACCCCCAAAAAATAAGTTGCTGAGGTACCAGAGATCACAGTCAATTTGAATTTTCTTTATGCACATGAAATAGGGCACTGACCAAAAACTTTGCACATTTGGAACTTTAATAGGGCCAGTTTTCCAAAGCTTAAAACATTTGCTGGCATAACTGACTAAGCATAAGCATTTTAAGTGGTAAGGCTTTAAAAAAAAAAGAGGAATAGTTCAAGAATATTATACTAGTTGTTCCAAAACCCATGATTCCACCAACAAAAAGAGGGTTATGCAGAACAAGAACAGAAAATTTCCCTGGTTAAACAAAGTAAAACATTAAAGAATATACTATGAACAAAAAAGTCCAATCCCAGTGGAGTTAAAAAAATGATAAGTTTTTTTTTTTTGACCTTGTTAGGAGCCAAAATAGTCCTGTGGCAGGTGAAAGTCAGTTGATGGATACAAATGATAAAATCATGAGCACTGATGTAAAAGAAAAACAAACAAACAAACAAACAAAAAAAACAACCACACAGAAAACCTGATACTTATTTGTATTGTTTGTATTATCTGTACCTGTCTGAAATGCTGGGCTATGGGACAGGAGTTTTATTAGCTGTAACAAAGAGAGCTATTAACAATCTGGTAAAATTAAACACTTAGCTTATGCCAAGCTTATGTAAAGTTGCTTAGCTTATGTGAAGTTATTACTTGAGGTGTTATCTGAAACATTACTGTTAATTTTTAACATAACTGTGAGAACGAGGGACTTCTGAACTCTTGGTTTACGCTCAGTGTCACTTTGTTGCCTATAGATGAACTGAAGGATTACAAGACGATAATCGTCCCTGACATGCTGTGGTTAAAATATCCTAATTTGCAAATAAAAAGCAAAACAAAAAAACCCAGACCTGCTGGTAACTGATCAGAAGACCCATCAATTAATATTTCTGTTTCACAATTTTCTTTTTTAATTTTTGTTTTATCAATCTGCAAGAAGCTGACACAGCTGGAAGCAGCAGGTTGTAGCCCCTGGCTGTCATGAGGTACTCTAACCAGCCCAGTGAGCAATATGTCAGGGCACTGGCAATACAACAGGTTTATAAGCACCAAAAAGCTTCCTAACACCAGGGACCCACAAGCTAAACAGGTAAGATGAGTTGTTGGGCTAGCTACTCATTAGCTAATGGGAGGGGACAGAGAAGGCAGTGTTATGCTCCTCAAAGACCTGTATGTTGGTAGGATAAGAGGCAATTGACAGAAGTTGAAATGTAGGAAGTTCCAATTAGTATTAGAAAAGATTTTTCACAAAAAAGGGTGATGAAACATTGGCACAAATTTCCCTGAGAGGGTGTGGTGTCTTTGTTCCTGGAAGTATTCAAAGCCTGACTGCACTGAGCAGTCTGATCCAGCTGGACCTGTTTTGAGCAGGTTGGATAAGATGACCTTCAGCGGTCCAAATTAAATTATTCCGATTCTATTAGTTGTCAGTGGCTAAACTGATTGTTGTGTTCCTTAAACTTACAGAAAAGTAATGAAAAAAAAAATCAGAATAAGATCCAATGTAGTATAGAATAGCATTATTAACATTTTTTCTTAAACCTCTTTAGCATATTTTCTACACCTTCTCCATAGTGAAACTTATCAAATTTGGGACTAAAATACTTGATGAGACAAAAAAGCTGCTGCCTGGAGTCTTCTAAAATTAGCGAATCCATCCTTAAAGTAGCTGCTGGCAGAAAAAGAAAAGAAAGATCTGTTTGTGAGTGGGCTAGGTCTGTGCTGAGTGGTTGGGATACCTTCTTCATTCTTCTTGCACACCCTGTGTTCTCACGACTGTTACAGGAACTAGACTGGTCTTCAAAATTCTCTGATGTGAAAACACCTCTTATCAGATCTCAGACTCCAGTGTTTCAGCTCATCACCTGTAGTGTTTGGGAAGATTTCCATTTGCTAGCTCATGTTTTCCTCCCTAGCTACAAAACAGTAGGTCGTGCCGACAAAAATCAAGGAGCCATACTTACCACAAGTAAGCACTGAATCAGGAAGGCATAGAAAGAGTTAATACAACATTTAAGATTTTCTCCAATACATAGCAGAATCTAAAATGATTATAATAATAACATTGCCAAGTAAATAAATAAGGTATTATGAATACTTTTTAACATGCTTTTTTATTATACTATGATGGAATTTGGGTAAAAATGTGAGACTGGAAGAATTCCTGCCAAAAGCTGTTACGTTGAACTTTGATACATTGCATATTTATTTTGCTCAAAAACTCTGTGATCTGCTTCTGTGAGCCCTGCTAATGTGGCATGGTAGACCGAGAGGTATTGCTGTCAGCCTCACAGAAACCAGCAGAAGTAAAAGGAAAAGGAATAGAAGATTTTCCCTTTATTAAAAATATTAGATTTATTCTTGTACATATGACTGTTTTCTTATCACCTGGAGAGTTTACACCTTTACAAAACTGTGATGGGACCAGTTTGAACCCCATCCCCAGGCTTCAGCAGGGAAGTCAAGGTAAACTAGTCTATCTTTAGTGTAAGTTTACATGGCATTTTGGATGCCTAAGTACTTCAGCTAGCATATGGGTAAACTAATGAATTTGGGTTTTGATTGATAGAGAGTGTATGTGGTTATAACTACCTTTGAACCTGGGTTCCTGGTATTTTCATGAGATATGATTCAAGGAATTTAATAGTAAGCTCTGAGCATGGTGAGAAGTCTCCTGGTTTGGAGAGGTGACCATTTATTTCCTACTGCAGGGCCACTGGTAAGACTTCAGTCTGCATCTCCCAGTAACAAGTGAATGGGACAGTTACGTCCCATACACCATATGACTCATATACCTTATGCATGAGATCAGTAGACTTTTGCTGCTTTGCAAAAGATAATTTACTCCTTCTCTGTTATCTTGATTCATAAAGCAACCTAGCAAACTAATAAATGATCAAACCCAGAGCTTTGAAGTTTTGCTGGGGTCATACTCATTGGACTGGTCTTACCTGATAACAGTTTTTGTGGTAGTGGTCTAGTCATAGCAGTGAGATAAGCCTTTTGAAGAAGATGGATCTGTTGGGACACTGAGTAAAAACACTCCTGGGAATATTTACATCAGATGCTCAAAGTCAAGTTCAGTGGATTTATTTCCCCTTGCTAAATAAATATTGTCTCTCTCTTCTCAGTAAAAGCTGCAGTGTGGGCAGAAATCTTTAGTGTAAAGGCAAAACCCAGCAGGTCAGGTCTGCCTTTGTTCTGTATAAGTTAGTATTTGCTAATGAATCCTTCTGTGGTGAAGATTTCCATACATTATGAAACTGAACCAGGCTGGATCTGTGGTTTAGGTGCAAAGTCTCAGAAGCACATTAAGCATATTGTAACCACTTGAGCTAGTCATGACCTTCTGTGTCTTGTTGATCAATCTGCCTTTGATTTAGGAATAAGGCTAAACTGTTTGGGGGCTCTTGTTCCACTTAGTAAGAGCCCACAGATTAGGGGAATATATGTGATAGCATTTGATTGTTGAAACTCTAGAGACTTGAAAAAACAACTGAAACATTTTCTGAGAGGTCCTATTTTTAGCTCTGTGAAATTTCCAGTGTTTAGGTTTTTTTTTTCTTCTCTTCTCCAAGAAAATAACTTTCACCATGCAAGAATGCAAAACCTTATCTTTTTTTTTTTTTCCTAAGACCTGCATCTTGATATGGTTGTGATATGATGTTACCATAATCCCTCAAGGAGTAACATGATAGTTTTCCAGAGGGGAAGGCTATCTGAATGTGGCCAAAATATGGCATTTGGAAAGGCAAGCCGCACATCATTTCTCTAAAAGAGACATATGTAATCAGAATGCAAATTGCTGGCCTTCTTAAGCCTCCCTGAAAATTTCATAGACAACTCAGATCAATATGATTTAAAGGTAAGGATTTGTATTTGCATGACTCAAGGTGGAAAACTGAGCTATATGGATCATGACCTCAAAATCTTCTAGTATGAGATTTCATTAATTTGATAAACAAGGATGTGATATTTTCAGAATGATATTGTCTGACTGTAAAATAGGAGCTTATTCACAAGCAAAAAAAAATAAAATAAAATGCAGAGATTGTGTTGACTGCATCTTTCTTAAACTGCTGATTTAATTCCCACATTTTGCAACTATTTTTTTAAGTGCAATTGAAGGAGTGGCATTGAAAACATTAATTCCCATCTGCCCATGTTTCTTTTTTGAATTCTGTCTACAAATGTCTGCAGTGAACTTTAGGAGTGATATTATGTGAAACATTACACTGAAATATCTCGAAAAATAAATAAATGATTGCATTCCTACACATTTCCCCCTTGCTCTTTTTTTTTATTGCCTTTGTGCTCCTCTTCCTGTTTGGATGTGCGGCCACTGGTTGATTTTCAAAGGCTCCAAGACCCAGGCCTGTGGTGCAGACTCCCACTGACGATGGAGGGCCCTGAGGAAGAATACCAGCAGATATGCCTTCTCACAGAGGGTGAGTCTCAGCAAAAGGAAGGGGAACTTGAGTTTTCTGGAGTTTGTCAATGAACCTCTAGGTGAAACTGAAGAATTATGTTTGCACTTCAGGTCAGATCTGCTGAGAAATGTGTGTGAACACTAGCACATTGGAGAAATATATTCAAGAACATTTCATCCTTGTGAAAATATTACCCTGTTCCAACTGCCAAGGTCACTGAGACCCAGAGTGATCTGCTGGTCACGAAAGTTAAAGATGCCTGGCGGCTACTATAATTAAGTTATGAGAGCTAGGAGAATAGTGGAAGCAGTTTTCCCACAAATATTTATTTGAATTTAAAAGTGACTTTAGAAATGACCATGTTCAGAAATCCTCTGAGTTCTGGATATTTTGTGTGTGCGTGTGTATGTGTGTGTGTGTGTGTAGTTCTCTTCTTGAAAATATTCAGATGCTGAAGCTGGATATGAGTGCCCAGGGCATCCCGGCTTTCCTAGCCTCTTGCTTCATCCCTTCTTCAGCTTTGCTCCACTTCTTCTTCAGCTAAAGAAAAGAAGAGAAATCTCAGGTCTGTATCAAGCACAGCGGACATTTTGGATATTTGCAGCTGTCCATTCACATCTGATAGGCAAAATCCAGGCTATTGTCCGGGTGAACTAACAGATGGATAGAATGGGAAATGTACTTTAAGTTCCCACCAGGGCCTGTTTGCAAGTGAACCACCAAAACAGAAGAACAGTGACATTTGGATAAACTGACTTGATAATCAATAGCTATTTGTTTTCGTATCATTGGATGTCTTAGGGGAAAAAATGTAAAATTCATACTGCCTATCCATTTGGAAATGCTCTTTTGTTTGCTTTAAACTTCTGCTTTTGGATTTCAGTTCTTTTTCTCTTCCCCCCCCCAAAATGCTGAGTTGGCAAGTTCCCAGGTAGGTACTGCAATATCCAAAAGACAGCTAGCTCTAGGTCCCAGCATAAAGTGTGAAAGGCATCTAACACCACTTCTTCGTGGTTCTGATTATATGAAAATCCCACACTACTGAGTGTCAGGGCAATCAGAAGATGACCACAAAACTCAGAGTGTACACACTTGCAAAACTGAAGTGTGAGGATGGGGATAGGGTACATTTTGTGCAGCACATAGGATCACTGTGCCTTCAGGCCAGGTATTTGACTGTTTTCTATTGTTGTTTACAATGGCAAGATATATAAGTCAAAAAAAAAAAAAAAAAAAAAAGAAACAAAAACCCTCCAGCTGTGTCTCATGTGGTATTATGTGGTATTTTAATACACACTGTGTGAAGAACATTCAGCGTCTTGAAGCACAATTAACCTGCAGCTAGCTGAGGGATTAAACATGACTATTCTCAACTTGAATGACCCTTTCCCTTAAGCTGAGCTGCCCATTTAGCGCCCTTAATAAATACAGGGATAATTTAAACCATGTGGCTGCAAATTGAAAACATGGGCTTTTGAACTATGTATTTTCTTTCTCATGTTGGAACTCCTCCCTGGAGATAGACTCAAGTCCCATGATCTTGTAAAAGACAAATCTGTGTATCTTTTTTATTAAGTGTTTCATGATATATATTTTTTCAGCTCCATTGCAGTGGGTGCATCTGAAAGATGTATTCCGTTGACAGTACACAATACCCTCAAAGACTCTTGATCCATTTATCAACTCAAACTAATAAAAGGAGGATAATATTCTATGAAAAATAATGGATTTTAAAACAGCTTGACAGCTTGGTAGAATACATCAGTTAAGTGTACAGAGAAATAGGAGGAAAAATGGGAATCTTTCTTTGCTTGCATTAGAATTAATAAAAAATATTTAATCTGTCCTTCAACAGGAAAAAATAGAGTTCATTCCCAGCTTGCATACCTTGTGGTTTGTACTGAAGAATGTTACACTCAAGTCTATATTCAACTACTGGTTTAAATTATAACCTTTAGAAAATAATCTACCATTCACTTTAATTAATATCAACAATCACAGAGTCAGTTGGAAAAAAGAAAAAACACAACACAGCATGCTAATGTGAATTAAAAATGTTTCTGTCCATTTTTTTTCATAAAAAACATCAAAGAGTCTCATCTATTGGCAGCTTTGGTACCCCATAGCCTTAGACTTCTTTCATGTTGATCCAAGGAAGGTTCACAACCAGTTTTCTCTAGTCGGTGGCCCATGAGACACATCTGGCCCCATCATTTCATCTGCGGTCAGGAGAGACACAACGTGCTCTGCTAGACTATTTTACCACAAACACTCTTTAGTACCTTCTTCCCCTGAGACAAAATCCTTGGGCTTGTCTTTCCTACCACTGTTTTACGATTTATCCCCATGGAAAAAAAAGCAGTGACTGAGACTCCTCTCCAGGTCAGAGAAAGCACCTTCCAGGGTTCGATCTCAGGTCCTGCTCAGTGCCTTGGCTGGCCTTTTCCTGTTCCAGCTGCCAATACCAGTACAAAGGATCCTGTTGTATTGATGGAATACTCTTGCCTTCAGCTAAAAGGTATCACTTAAAACAGGGTGGTGACAAACCAAAAAAAAATAAAGGGAGATGTTTGCTAAGCAGATCTTATGTGCTACAACTTGTACGTAGGTGAAATTGTTCTTCGTAGCGTAGCAGACAACAAACTTGGCCTCTGAGGACAGATTTGTGAATCTCAGGCTGAGTGTGTGTATGTTACTTTTGTCTGCTAGGCTGATGGTGGGAGTCATTTGCATTAGTTAAAAACTTGTCTTGTGGTGCATCTACATTCATTTTCATCTGGGCAAGGACCAGACACCCTATAGAATACTGCAAGTAACATTCCTGTTCACCCTTGGGAAGCTAGTAATTGGGATGTTTAATATTTCTGGTCTGGGTCTGTGTGTAGGGCCACAAAATCAGTGAGAAAGCTGCTATTAATGTATTGGCAATTTCTCAAGTCACTTTATGAGTTTTTAGTAGGTAGTAGGAAGGAGGTTGACTGGCATTCCTAAATAATGTATTTTTTTGCAAGGCTCAAAATGATAACTGGCAATTTTGCTTGACTAATCAGGAATGTAGTTAACACACTTCATTTTTTTATTGCTTAAAATTTTATGACCATACATTCATGTGCAATAAATTTTGTAAATGTTCCTTGCTTTCTGCATTGCCCTCCAGTTCCATTCCCAGCACTGGTAAATTGCATTTCTTCTCCACAAGGAAAGTAAAGGAGGTAAATGTTTAAAGTGGCTTAGTTGTGCAGCCCTTTGGTTCATACTCTCATGTCTGTACAGAAGGGTGGCCCCATGCAGTTTGCTGGCAAGTGGAGCCGTTGCTCTGGTATCAGAGTTACATCACCTCAATGGCATCAGGGAAACTTCGGTGCTTGATAGCAAGGGACAGGAAGGTTGCTGTACCTCTGGTGGAAAGGCTGCCAAATGAAAAAGAGCAATGTTGCATACTCTAAGCTACACATGTGATAGGGATCGCTTTAGATGTGGTTCAGCGCTTTGCTGAACGGGGCCCTTTCTGACTTTCTAAAATTGTGGGTTTTGTGTGCGTGCTTTCTTTTGGCTCTGCCTCTGCATTTGTCTTTGTGCCTCTTCAATGCTGCTTATACACCTGATAAATACATATTGTCAACAAACAAAAGGAGAGACGTTGATGATTGCTGTTTGTTAAGCTCCATCTGCTAGTTGCTGAGGTTTAAGTTAGTATTTCTATCAAACCCTCAAACTTTGAAATGGAGGTTTGCCTTGATTTAGTTTATTCCTTATGGTATCAAAATGTGGTGACAGCTTAAAAAAGAAAAATACATACTGCTTCAGGGAGCAAAACCAGAGTACAGCATTTTTAATGGTTTTAATTATATTACAGCACTGTTGGTCTTTTTTCTAAGTATTCACTCCTCATATTTTTCTTTTGTTAGTAGCCAGTTGACAAGGGGAAGCTCTTATTCCCTATTCATATTATTGTGTTCAGCTTTGTAAATTCCAGTTGGAAATATTCTGTTTATCAGAGCTATATGAAGAGTTGTTAAGTGGGTCTTCATTAGCTTCAGTGTTTGAAGACCCATTTGTTTAAAGCAAAAGTGCATCGTTCCTCTTTTTTCTGTGCTCCAACGTTGATTCTCCTGGTAGAAACTCCTCATCTCTGTGTAGTAAAGATTACATTAGGTTCAGTGCTATAAAATCCTGCAGAGTGTAAAGTTTCTGTTTTAGCACTGGTAATAATGATATAACTGAGCAAGAGCCAGAGCAGCCCATTGTGCATGGTCAGCCCTTCTGCAAAAGGGATCATGTGTGTGAAGCTGCTCTCTGCTGCCAATGACCACAGGATAATGCTTCCACCCTGACCATGCTGGGCTGGGAGGTCACATCAGCTGGCCTGAGACCCCAGGTGGGGAGAAAAAGCTTTGACAGGACCCTGTATGGAGTGGAGGGTACATGTCCATGAACTTGTTTGCGGGTGGTTCCTTGGGACAGGCTCTCAAAACAAAAGTGGTGATGTGAAATCATGGGTTGGTGGGGATGTTCTGGGACCTTTAAAAGGGCTTCTGACCCTACAGCTTGCAGAAGTCACCCAAAGGCTTCAGACCCAGGGAAACCCTGGGAAATATTCAGTATAAATTACAGTCTGATAAATGGTTCATCTGTGTCAGGGAATCAAGAAAGGGAGTTTTTTTAGTCTGGTGGTTGTGGTTGTTGTTGTTTGGTTTGCTTTGGTTTGGTTTGGTTTGGTTTGGTTTGGTGAAATCAGCCTAGACCCAAAGTAGAGAAGAGAATAGGGGGGATTAGTTTGCCCTTTTCCAGGAGACCCAGCTACTTTGCCACCTAGAGCATGAAAAATTTCTCTATGTCTGAAACACTGCTAAGGAAGTGCCAAGAAAAGTACAAGTTGTGTATCAAGGCTTGCATGTAGGGGCCAGATCTTTAAAAATTTATCTATTCTTCTTGTCTTTATTTCCTGCACTTACTGCAGTTGAATGCTTGAAAGAAAAATAAGAAAGGAGAAGTAAAGTAAAGGAACAGGGGAAAAAATCACAAGAAAAAAAACCTTCACAGCTGATAAATCTACTTGTGCTCCCTGTGATTATTTTCTAATTTGGATATCAATAGCCATGTGGGATTTTTAAATATTCTTTAAAATATCCAGGTATATTTTTAATGAGTTTAATGCTAATGGTTTTCGTATGGGTATGGAGTAGAGTCAACATACAACAACTCGTACAAGGAGAATACAAAACATGGAGTAGGCTGCCAGGAAACTGGAGAAGTACTACCACTGAAAGATGCCATGACCGACCTGCCAAGTCCTGAGGGATCGTCTCAATTCACTTGAACTTGCCCCGGTGCAATGAAACAGGCTGCGTCATCTCTTGAGAAGTGCCTTATCCCCTCACTCCGCGATCATATCATGCATTTTCTAGTGGCAGGAACACTGTAGTGCTTGCTATTATTTTCTGCAGTGCCAAGTAATGCAGCAACCTTTGTGAAATGAAGCTTCTATTTTAATAAGCAGACACCCTGATGGGAATCCAAAAGGCAGCAAGAAAAGGTTTAGAAAACATAACCTACAAGGAGAGGTTGAAAGAATAGGGTTTGTTTTTCTAGAGAAGAAGAGATGAAGGGGGACGTGATACATTTTCCAAAATGTGAAGGCTGTAACAAAGAGAACAGTGATTAAAATTGTTCCCCATGGCTGTTAGCAAAAGGTCAACAGGAATTTAGCTTAATTTTCAGCAAGGAAGATTCAGGTTCCATGTTACAAAGCAACTTCCCAGCTACAAGGGTGATGAAACACAGCCTGCTTGGGGAGGCTGTGGCTCTCTCCTCCACTCTTCTTCAAGAGCAGGTGAGAATAACATCTGTCAGGGGTCATATCCTCCTTACTGCCCCAGGAGGGAGGCTGGATCAGATGAAGCTGAGCCTGAGTCCCTTACAGCCTTCTGTCTGTTAAACAACCGGGAGCCGTGGGTGGATTGCTACCGCTGACAGCTCCTGGCAGGTCAGCTTCAAACTGGTGCCCATGAGACACAGCATCCTCCAAAGTGATGGTTTTAGAGACCCAGCCTTGCTGGCCTCTGCATCCTGGTGGGCTGAGAGATTTCTCGGTGTCCAGAGCATCCCCATGGGTGCAGGTCCCAACCAGGTCCCCACACACCCCTGGTCAGGTTGGCTGCTGAAAGCCGTGGTGAACCCAAGTAGCCTGATTTCAGCCATGTCCAGCTCGCTGAGCTCCAGCCAGCCTTCATGGCTGGAACAAAGCAAATCAAGGGGCTATGTTAAACACTCAGAGGGACAGCTCCAAGCACTGGAAGTGAAAAGGGTTATGAATGAAGTGAAACCTGGCAAAACACCCTGCCTGCTCAGGGCTCAGCAACACCCAGCTTTGTGTAGCCCATCTGACAGCCTCATCCAGCAGCTCCTCAAGCCAGCACCCACCACAACCCCCCATGACAAATTCCAGTCTCTTTTCCGTGGCCAAAAGTCCCCAGGGACACATTGCTGGGTATTTTGGGGGAAGGATTTTTTTTTTTTTGGCCCTGTTCCCTCCCCTGAAAATTGTGTTTGGTCACTAGAGGTGGGACACTAAGCCAAACAGGGCTTTAGCACAACCACACTTTGTTCTTACCCTGCTTGTATCCAGGACCCTTCTTTTCTTGGAAGGAACACCATACCATGGAAAAGCAAAAACTTTTTTTTTTTTTTCATTTTTTTTTCATTTTTTTGTACCTTGTGCATGCCAGGGGAAGACTGGTTCTTCCCTACCTGGCTCCTTTCTGCCAGGTTGGTGATTCCACCTCATCCACCTTCAATGCTAAAGCAAGGAAGCACAGCAGCATAGGACAAAAGTGACCAGCTCCTGCTCAGACTGATGGGAAATTCCTCCTGGCTTCCCTAGGAGGAGAGTGAAAGCCATCATTGTGCTGCCTTGGCTGGCTTTCTCTCTTTTGTCATTAAAACTTACTGGAAACACAGCTTATGTGCAGATACCAGTGCTTGGGAATCTAGGAGTTATTTCTTCTAATGACCACTAAAAGGAAATACTTACAGCACTGCAAAGCTGAATCCCCGTGTTCCCTGCAGTAATAAAAGCACTATAAATAGATTTCCTAGCCAGGCACTACCCTATTTACAGCAATGAACTCCCTGCAACTATTCAAATCCCAATAAACTGTTTGCTCTGGGAAATGGATTCCACTAAACACTTGTCAGTAACAATGATGGAGGATTCCAGCTTGATGTCAGCCTCTGACAAGCAGGTCTCGGGCACAGCAGCACCCTGTACCATGCTCCCAGGGTGCAAGTAGATGTTGGACCATGTGCAGGAGGGCTGAATTCAAACAGCAGGGACTCAGATGCTCCCCTGGGAGTTTCCTGGTGCCCAGCTGCTGGTAGGTCCCAGGGACTTTTGCTTCGTTAGCCCCCTTCTTTCTTTTCCTCTGCATTTCTCTGTTCAGCTGGGAGCTGAATTTCACTCTGAATGCTGCCCTAGGGTGTCCTCTTTGAGCCGCAGCAGCAGCAAGGCAGGCCAAGTTGCCCTCTGAGGAGGTCACACCAAAGGGCACATGTGCCTAACCTCTGGACGCAATTGCTGGCACCCAGATAAAGAGGCTGAAGCAGGGATTTGAATGAGCAGCACTGCCTGAAAAGAACAAGGTCTAAGCAGGGGACCCGGGGGGTGAAAGAGGCAGGGAGGGAACGCCAGGCATCAGAAGGTCTCTGTTGAGAGGACTGGTGGTAGCACATCCACTGAGGAGCCCATGCAGAGCTGATCTCAAAGGGGTCTTTGTTACAAGGGTTTTGCAAAACAGCTGTGTATTTTTAAAGTCTTCATTATTAAAATATTTTGCAAAGGCTTCTTGCAAAACTGCCCTGTTCTGTAGAAAGAGGCTTGGCAGGCCAGGACACCAAAATGCCAGACCCAGGTTTCAGCAGGTCCTGCAGCAGCTGACACAGAGCGTGGTGGCTAATGACTCTGACTCATTCCAGCTCTGAATGAAAGCTAGGGCTAATTTTAAGCTAATTCTATGCTGAATGTTTCTATTGGTCTGGCCACAGGGAGCCGTCTACAGATCATTTTAATCTTGTCATTTTCCTTAACGTTTCTGTGTCCGGGTTTAGAATAGAGCACGTCCTGCTTTGCAAATTCAAAATCTATTCTGAATTAATTTACAGACAAGGCAGTGTGAAGACCTCGTTCTGGCTAATGAACAGTGCAGAAAGTATTTATAATCTGAAGGGTATTTCTTTCTTGCATTCCTTTGCACACTTTGACCTACCTCTTGCAGTAAAAGTATAGTTTTAGCAGTTCGGTTCAACTTCAAATGTGAAATGAAATCAGACCAAACCAGAATACTTTCTGCATTTTATCAAACATGATTTGTGATAAATAGTTAACTTTCTTCAGTTTCATATCTCCACTTTTGCAACCTTTTTAACTCCTTCCCCTCTCTCCTCCCCACACCCTGCTGACTCTGGCTCATTTCATCTCTAAAATTTTCCAAACTTGTAATGTCAAAACACCAATTTTTAGCCCATGCAGCAACTTTCCAAGCCTGACATCCATGGGGGACTGGGTTTTCGAAAGAAGCCAGCTCCTCTGTTGGGAGGAGACCAGACCCTTTGCATGCTGAAATTGGAGCTGACTGAAAAACAACAACAACAATAATAACAAGGAAATTTGGCTGGGTCCCACCCCTCAGCTACACCCTTGTGGTCCCTGGGCATTTGTCCCGTTTTCTGTTCCCGAGTTAAGTGCTGAAAGCCTGAACACACCCACTTAAATTCAGACTGAGAGTTTTGATAAGCAGACCACCATTTGCCAAGGGTTGCCCCTCTGATTTCGCACGGATGTTCAGCTACTGACTTTTGGACAGCGAGGCTTTGCCTGCACAGTCTGCACTGGAAAGGGAGACATCCCTTCTGCCTCCTCCGTGTCCCTCCTGTGCAAATCCAAGCATGTTACCTGCCGTGCCTTTGGGTGTGTTTCAAGCCTCTGAATCAACACAGATAGTTCATAAAGTCTTTGACCGAATTTATCCCCTCCTGTTTTTAATATTATGGCAGGAACGGAAAGTTATCAAAACCTGGCTCTGGACCATGCCTGAGCCCTAATTCTGATGAATTAGGGCCAGAAGCTGGCTCAGAGCTGCTCCATGGGCTGGAAAGCTGTCACCTCTCCTTCCCTTTTGTCTCTGTCCCTTTTGGGATGACAGCAAAGTGCTCTGTCCTGCTGTGGCAGCTGATCTACTGCATGGGGCATCTCCTGTGGCACCTCAGGCCCCAGACTACGAGCACAGGGGTGGCAGCTCATGTGCTGGTATTCGGAGGCATCAAAGCCCCTTCACGTCTCACCTCTCTTTCTTACAAGGAGGTGTTTTGAAATTCAGAGGGCTCTTTTCTTCCTGTGTGTCCAAGCTCCTTGTGGCTGACACGCTTGTGCCATCTCCTTGGTCAGTCTTGGTCAGAGGAGCACTCTCTGTCTCCTCCACCACATAAATATCATCTTGAGAGGCTATCAGCATGTGACCCTTGCTGCATATTGATTTCCCGAGCCTTTCCAAGATCTTTAGCAAGCTATTCCCTATTTTTTATATCTGGATTTCTTCCAAGTGTAGCTACACTGACTTGCAGCTCTCTTGACATTATTTGCAATGGTCTCCCACTGGGACATCAGACGCCCCCATCTCCTTCATGCATGAGTGCTCTAGAGACTGACTTCTTTGTTGGTTGATATTCCAGTCTATAATTTTTATTCCCCAAATATTTAGTGTTGTAGTTGCAGCTCAGCTGTTTCCTCTGGTTCCTCAGCTTGAGAAGTCTGCCTTCAACTGTAACTATTATCAGGTAATGCTTTGGGCTTCTCATAGACTGGGAGTTATTTTTGTGTCTTGAATCAATACCTTTAAGGTTATCTCTCTGGAGGTGCTTCTGCTCCAGATTTCCAGCCAATGTTGTGAATGCTCGTACAAGAAGACTTTCACTCTGTGCATTTGTTGCTTCCTTTTTGAGATTTAGAGAGGGGTGCCTTTTTCTGCTATTGTTTCCCTCATGACACTTAAGAAGTATAGTTGTTTCAGGCATACATGGGATCGGTCATGCTCTTCAGTAAATGCAGATAACTATGAGACTTTCACTACTCTCTGGGAAAGCTTCTAGGTTAGCTTGAGCACACATGCAAGGAACAAAACGCACCTCCTGATGGATTTGCTACCTGCAGTTTTCTTTCTTCCATACATGCAGGTAGTTGCTGTGAGGAAACGGTGTTCTCACTGAAGTTAGCAGATGCATTCAGCTGATTTTGTAGTGGGACTAGACTGGTTTTTCACCCCGAGCCAGGCTGAAATGAGGCTGAAATGACCTTTTTTTTCTTCCATGTTCACTCAAACATAAAGCACTTCTAGCCTCCTATTTACCACCCACACAGCTCACATTAAACTGTTGCCACCTCATAGAAGTTGTTTCAAGGCAGATGAGGTGTCCCTTGATGATTTGACAGTTCATCCAACAGCAGCCTAAACCTGAAGCAATGCTGATATGTCAGTGAGGTGTAATAATTTTGCCCCAGTGAAGTGCAGATGTCTCAAGGTAACTTTACTTGGACCTAGGCAAATGCAGTAGTGAAGATATGGCAGCAGGGGACTGATACCTGAAAACCTTCAGTCCCTGGAGGGTTTCTGTAGCTGATACTACCACCTCTCCTCCTCCTCCTCCTGCTACTACCTGAGCTATGTGCAGTATGTGTACCTATGCTGGGGTCACCCTGTCAAGCATAACCCTGCTCTGTTTCAACCTTGGCTTTTGAACCCTGAGGCAGGAATTAATCTGCTGCAAGGCACTGAGGCTTGTGTTGGGCACTGCAGTCTTCCTGCCCTTAAACTTCCAGGTGTACCTGGAGTGCACCCGTAAATGGCACCTTTCTTCTGGTGGAAAATGGGAAAATGCATAGTCCCTTTCAAAATGCTCTTTTGTGGTTGTCTCAGCAGCCCAGGGAGGAAAGGACTTCTCAGCAGAGAGGCACCTGCAAGGGGCCTGTTATGAATGCACCTCCAGGACTTGTCCCCGTGAAGAAAAGTGGCTTTTGAAAAATATTAGATGAGTCTGTGAGCCGAAGCACCTTCAACCTGTGAGCTGCAAGATGCACTCCTCCCACCCAGCCACTCTTTTTCAGCTTTAACCCTGCAGCCCCTAGGAGCTGGTAGCACTGCTGTGGGGTTGCCTCTGCCAGCTCCAGTTGTGGTGAGGCATCACCCGACAAGGCAACGCATCCCCTGGGAGCCCAGGGAGCCAGGGGAGGGTTAATCCAATGTGTGCCCAAAGCACAGCTCCCTGCTCGCCTGCCTTTGTTCGGGCTGTGGCACGGAGGTGGTGGGCAGCCTGCCACTCTCCAGATGGACTTGCTGCCTCTAGCTTTTTTCTTTTCTTTCCCTTGCTGCAGGCTAAACCTTGATCTTGGAGAAGTCAGTGGCAAAACTCTCAGCTGTTTATCGGGGACCGGGGTTTGGCCCTATATAAATGAATCGGGCAAACTGGCAAACGTTCTGAGGCATACAGGTGAAAGCTTGAATTGTCTCTCATAAGTTTGGCTCCAGTATCAGCTGAATTAATTCTGACCCCCCCCCCCCCAAACGCTTGCTGTATTATCCACGCTCTTAAGATTGCACTGAAGTACCCAACTGCATCTTTTTCCCTCAGAGTTTGTATGCAGCCCAACATGTTAAGGTCAAGATCCGTGCTCCAGAGAGAAGCAGATGGTCTCCTGAGTGATGTGTTTTCACTCGCTGAGCATGAATATGAAAAAGCCTTCTTATTTTCCAAGCATATGAAAGTCAGTAATGTAGAACAGTCTCAGAGAATCTTAATATGTGAATAAACATGTGTGTTGCAAGAGTTTATTTTGGTCTTTCTGCTCACTATGGATTCCTAAGATTAAATGATACCCAAATACTATGTATCATTGTTTTTATTAACTTGGTTCGAATGTCAGAGCTATGCCAAAAGGCTGTTTCAATTTGTGTAGATTTATAATAATTCTGACCTCCATAATGAATTAAACAAAAGCAATTCTGGAGTCAGTAAACATTCACTTTGCAGAAGTCTCTATATATTACAAATACCAAATAACCTCAGCGATATTCTGAAGTGTTTATGGTGTAGCAGAACCATATTGCTGAGGGAATGGATGGAGATAATGGCTAGAAAATCTCTGTATAACAAATTATATTGAGTTTTAAAGCCTGATCTTTCTCTCCCATTGCATCTGGCAGCTTTTAGCAGGGAGCAAAGAGCAAGATTTCATCTTGCTGTCTAAAGACTGTCCCCATCCTTTATGTCCTTCAAAGACCATCACACCACATCCAAGCACATTGCTATATCCCTTTCTAAACCATTTTCCTCATCAGGCTCTTTGAATGTCTGTGTCCTTCGTGGCTTTACTCATCCCACACCTCCATCCACATGGGAAAGGAGGAACCAATAGGACCCCTCACTCCATCCCCTGCCATGTTGGGTCCTAAACATGTCATTGACACTACTGTGGGCAGAGACACCTGAGAGGCTTCTTCAAGCCCAGGTTGCATAGAGAGGCCAATATCTGTTCGTTGTTCCCAAAGTAGTTGTGTTTAAGAGGTCGGAGAGGAATGTCAAAATGTTTTTAAGAATCAACACAAGATTTGGAGTGTCTGCTTCAAGTATTATTAAGTCAGTGGAAAGAGACACATTGATTTCAGGGAGATTTGGGTTAGACTCTAAAATTGCTTGTACCTCTAAGACGGGTACAAAGCAGAAAATCAGGGAAAAGGCTCTTAAGTGTTTTCCCCCTAATCCTTCACCTGTACCAGCTGTTGGAAAACATCTTGCCAAACATCCTCTCTCATCATGCTCACTACAGAAATTTCCTGAGCTTGTCCAGCCAATCAAAACATTAATTTCTACTAAGACACACACAACCCTCCACCTTTCTCGCCAGCTCAAGTAACATTAAACGTTTTATTCAAACACAGAAAAGCAGAGATTCAGAGCTGAGGCTGCTGCTTCTCTCTGAGAACTGTGTATTTTTAATGTTTCTGGCTGAAGATGTGAGGTAAGGAAGAAGTGGAAGTGAGAACAGTGAATTCCATGTTGAAAGAGTCATATGCAGGTTTTTAACAGCATTTTGAAGTGCACCTGAAGAATTTGCGGTTGCATCCATTTTGTGTGCAGAAAACTGTGTGGTTATGCACCCTCTTTGTGCACAACAAAGAAGAAACTCTGAGAGCCTGTATAAAATGTCATCTCTCTGCTCATTTACCCACTTGCCAAATGCAAATAGACAAGCCTGCAAGTTTTGCAAAGGCCGTGTGGGAGTCTGTGTTGAAAATATGCCCTTTCATGGTCTTTAGATGTTTCCTCAGTTTGTTCTTGCATGCTTATTTCCCACTGCTACCTCTAAGACATGTAACAAGGGTAAAATAATAAATAAAAAAACCCACAACTCTGACAGTCTGAAGCACCCCCATAATCAACAGTTCATTGGTTCTTAAGAGCATTAAAGCCCAGAAATGGATGCTGCTAGAAACTTTATCTGGGAGCTGAGTGACTGATGGACGGAGCGAGCCACAATGGCAGGCATTTAGAAGCCCAGCTGGCTGTGCCACACTTGTGCTCCTGAGTGTGAGCAGAACGGACTGTGCCTCCCCTCGACAGTCTGACAGCACAGTAGTTCCTTTATGAATTTTGATAACCGGGTTGCACACCATGCATTTTAAATCCCCGAAGACACCAACTCACTGATTGTCTGAGATTATTATTATTATTTTTTTTCTGAGTGAGAGAAATGTTTATAGTTGCCAGCACACACGGACACTATTGGCTGAAAATTGATGTTAAAACACTATTTTGCTTCGATGGATGGAAAAATCTTTCTAAAATCACAAATTTCTTTATTTTCTTTTTCTGATTTGTTGTTAGATCTGTACCCTAAGTCTTCTTTTAACCTCTTTTGACTCAGAGCTTACTCATTTATTAAGAAAATAGGTTTCCAGAGACTTTATTTGCCCAGTACATGCACTGTAATAGAGGTCACAATGTAATGGAATAAGAAAGAGATCTCAATGATTTTTTTTTTTTCTTTTTCCTAATTCTGGCTCACTTTCTGATTTGGGGAAAAAAATGCCACATAGGGCTTATTTCACCCCATTCCTAATAAAACAAGCTTAGCCCAGTGTTAATGGAAACAGCTTGTCCCACCAGACCATTGAATATACCTCCCAGGCTTGTAATGACCCTGTTCAGGTCCCCAGCCCCCTAGCACTGATTGGCTCTATGTATCATGAAAAAGGGAGCTGGGTGTTAAATGACAGGACTCCCAAAAGCCAGTATGATGAAGGTGATAGTAAACCATGAAGAATTCCAAAAAAGGGTGATGTTTTTTGTCATTCCCCTGTTAAATTCTCCTGCTGTGAAGGATCATGCTTGTGCTTCGAAGTAGTTGTTGAAAGAGGATGCTGAGATTCAGAAACTGCAGTCTGAGTGTCCTTCTGGGAAGCGGGCTGGGACGTAGGCATCTGACCACATTTCTATGCTGGGGCCCCCACCCGTCTGTCGCCAGCTGGTCTCAGCTCTATCCCAGATACTCCTGCAAAGCTTTCAAAAGCCTATAGTGGTGGACATCCTATAGTTCCTTTTTTTTCCTGTGTGACTCCCTTTGGCAGTATGGAAGTGTTTCCTAATCTCTAACCTCTGGCTTCTGTCCTTTAATCTGTGCTCATCTCTTGTCACGCTACGTATCACAGCAGAAAGTCCTCTCTTCTTGAGCAACCTTATTACTTACTTGCTTTCCCTTCAACTCTGTTTCTAGATCTCTAATGCGACCTTTTGCTGTTTCTCTGGACTTGGTGCAGCTCAGCCATATCTTTCCTCAGCCTGCACACAGATATCCCCAGTCGTTTTGTAGAGCTTTCACAGGGTGTAATTCTGCTTGTGCACTGCCAGGCAGAGGCTTCCCTCTTCTGCAGCAAAGCAGGGCTGCTGTTCAAAGTCTGATCCACTGCAGCATCTAGACTGCTTTCTGCAGAACCCCTGCCCAGGCAGCTGTTCTGCATCCCATAGCGTATAGCTGGTTGATCCTGATGAGATGCAGAGTCCTATGAGCGTGTCACTAGAGTAACATGATTCTCTGTTAGTCCTTAAAAACACCGGTCTGCCAAGATCATTTTGAATTCTAATCCTGTCTTCCAAACTACTGACAGTCCCTCCCTGCTGGCTGCCATCTGTATATCCTCTCTGTTCCATCATCTGGGGCATGAATAAAAATCCCAAATACGACTCAACCTGGGAGAGGCTGCGCAGCACCTAGCCCATATGTCCCTCCGCTCTGCCTGGCAATGCGATGAGCTCTGGGGACGGTGTTCCTGCCCCACTGTGTCTTTCTCCATGCTTATATTTACTATTGTTCCATTGTTATTTGTTATAATCAGTTCCAAGAGGAATAATTTGATAGGTGCCTAATTTTTTTAATCTGTTTTATTTTCCATCTTAGATGTAGATGAGATTTATTTGCTCTTTCCTATTCTCCTTCCTTAGCCAAGACAATCTCTTCCTGCAAGTGGTGCAGAATAGTGCACAACAGTAATGACAGTTTTTACAAAACTTTATATGCATTTCTTGGGGACCCTTACCAATGTATTCTTTGATCTGTCCTTTTGAGCCCTGCACTCCCAACATCTTGTATTGTCCCCTATGGTTATTCCTCCTCCCTGCTGTCCGGTGGTTGTCCTGCCAGGCTCTGCTCCCAGGGCAGCTAGCCCCTGGCATTCCAAAACTTCATGTTTTCAGTGCTGGAGGTTCTGTCACTGCTTTAAAAGCATTGTCAAACTAACCTTCCTGGTTAAAAGTCCAAAATAGCTCTGTGCTATGACAGCAGCATGCAGTTTTCCCCCTAACACCTTCCTCTGTTCTATCTCCCTCTACAATCCTAACCTTAGGCAGAAGGAGAGCACTTTAGCCTACAATGCTGTACGATTTTTGGGCCCCCTGTGCCTCACTAACGATGGGAGCAAAGAGGCTGAGCACGAGGCTCCATAACTCCTTGCCTGTGGAGGGAAACTGGAATTTCAGGCTTGTTAAATTGCCCTGTCATTACGGGAGCACTGCAGCAGCTCTGATCTAAAACCTACCCAAGCAGATTAGGAATGTGTCAGATGCTGAACCCCTCAAAAGTGTTAATACCTTGCTGCCCTTTTATGTGGTTTAATTCCTGCATTTGTTTTTGGAGCCAACAGACAGTGCCAGGAAAGAAGACGAAGCAACCTTTGCCAGTCTTCCCTTTGTAAACCTTCATTGCACAGTGGGAAGCAGGAGAATTTACTTTAACTAAAGCCAAGTCAGTGGTTTAATCTTTGTAAACATGTCTTAAGTGCTCTGCCTCTTATCTTTACGCCATGGCTTTTGTACCAAAAAGAATGGCTAAAAAGCCACTCAGCCAGAAATATCACTGTTCTGACATGAAAACTGTTCATTAATCACTGTCTGTGGAGCCGTGTGTCTGTTGGGTCTGTGCTCCTGGGCTGTTGAACCAGCTACTAGTGGCCTGCAGTGCAAACACAGGCTGCACCTGGAAATGCCAGCATGCCTAAAAATAAAAAATGAAACAAGGAAGGGTTAAATAGTTAAAAGGGAAAAAGTCTTCATACAACAAAATGTGAGTTCTTCTGCATTGTGTGGAAAAGTCTCCCAATGAGAAATATGTTTGTGAGCACATAGGCTGCTGCAAACTAAACTCAGATATAGAAACTGGTCTAGTACTCTGTGTGTGCATGTGTGTAAATCAGAGAAGTGTTTCAGAATGCTGTTCTAAAAGCTGAAATCTCCATGCAAGTCTTATTTGCTACTTTTTCAGTCTTCGTGAAATAGGTTAACACTGTGGATGCTGGTAGTATACAAAAAGCAGGTGCAAGAAAGAGTAGTTTGAAGATTCAGCTTTTCATCTAAGACTTTGGGGAAAAAAAACTTCCCTCCCCATTACAAGCAGATAAATGTTTAATTTTTGTGCGGCAGGATAGCCTCTGACCTCCTACATCACTCCTCACCTCAGCATAAAGAATGCAATATCAAGTTTGAGGAAATCTGTGGCAGAAAATAACTGCTTCTTGTATGTAGCACTGAGTAACTGGACTCCAAAAATGAAACTGAGAGAGTGACATGCAACGTTGGTGGACCAGAGGAAGCTAACTGCTAATCCCTTAGATACAAAGTGAGCACCAGGTTCTGATCTGTCTATGTTGGTCATGTTTATCTCATTTCTCTGTGCTGTGGAGGTGCAGACACCTGGCGACATTTTGTTAGGTGCTGTTGTGAACCTTTCTTCAGCTGTTTGTTGCTTTTAAACCCTTCTTGTTATGTTAATAATAGTAAAGGACTAATAGGGTGCATTGCGCATTAAAAATGCATCTTATCGAGGTGCTTTGGGGTGTACCTGCAGCCAAACCATTTGGGTTTCGACATCTGAGGGGATCCATTTGTACAAAAGAGATTTCTCTTCACTGTATTCTGCTGAAAGGAGGAGGCACTACCACAATGGTGATGCATTGTGAGTTGCTGAAGGTGTTATTTTACTAAAGTCTGCAAAACACAATGAGTCTCTGGCTCCCAGAGGGGCCAGCAGAGGTTTCCTCAGCATATAGTCAGCTGAGAAAAGAAACAAGGGAAATTATATATATATTTCTAAACCTAATAATAATAATAAAACTCTATTGTCCAGGAAGAGAGGTCTAGGAGAGGCCCTTCAGTGACCTTGACAGTAAGGAAAAACACTAAGTAGAAATCAAACCGAGGAAGTCAACTGGGCTCTGAGACAGGCTGAGGTTGAGTTCATGAAAAGTAGATGTGCACAGACACTGCTTGAACATCTCTGAGATGTAGGCAAGAGAGGTGCTGGGTTGATGTGGTTCCCCTCCTCCCTGACTTATTAGGTTTGGGTCTCATTTGTTTGGGTATCTGTACATCATGGCAATGTGTGCTCTGCAGAAGTATGGTATACCGCATCGGGATGACCTGGTTTAGCCACCAGCAAAAGATTTGTCAGACCTCTAGAAAGGATCACAGTCTGTTTTCTTGGCCTTTTTTTTTTTTTCCTTTTTATCTTTTGCATACCCTTTTTTTTCTCAAATACTCCAAATTTTCTGTACTAAACCACCCAGAGAGGAAGGCAACCATTGCAAATGTTATAGATGACAATTTCAGTGCTACATCCAAGTTAGAAATCTACATTAGATCTTCTCTTTACAATAGCAGAGAGACTGATTATAAAATGAACAATTAGCAATGGCTTGGGTATAACTGCTGACAGTGGGATTACATTTATTGTTATCTCCAAACAGAATGAAATCCAGGCCAATAAAAGATATTCATTGTGCCTTAAAGAGCAAATTTCATTTTAGCTGAAAACAATGCTGGGAGAAATTCAACTGGGAGAAAGATTTTATTAACGGGAAAATCTGAATGATGATTGAGAATCATTGGATAATACTTAAGTGGATGCCCAAAAAGCCACACCCAAGAAAGAAATCTGCAGTCATTAAATGGCCTGCCTCAGAAGGGAAGTAAAACTTCTTATGCATATGTGTACATGGACCCCAAGAGAAAATGCAAAAAAGTACTTAATGGCAATACATATAAATTAGAAGTTAGGATTTGGGGAAAATTGGTAAAAGGAGCAACAGGTCAGAAAGAGAACCATGACAAGCAAAGCTGAGGAAAGCTGCCTGTTGAGGAGTATTTTGTTGTATGGTTGGGATTTTATTTAAGCATTTCCAGAACATAAAGGATCCTAACAATGACACGAGTCCATTACGAGATGCAAATAATAGAACTGCCAATAATAAAACGTAAAAGGAGGCTTATTCTGTAATAATTCTGTTCCACATCCAGGGGGAAAACAACCCTAATAATTTATTCATGTCAACCAAAGTAATCACATACTTTTTGTTCTAGTTGTAACTGAAGAGGAGGTTAAACAATAGATAATAAAGTCAGGCTAAGATCTGAGTAACCTGTATCCAGCAGCCTGGAAAAAAAAATAATAAATAAATGGTCAAAGAAAATAAATCTTAACACACCGGGGAAGTTCCAGATGCCTGGGAGAAAGCTTGCACGATAAATGGCATGATCCAGATAATTTGTAGTCCTGTCAGACTGACACTGATCCCAGGGATTCGACTTGGGACTGCATAACATTTGGATCAGAAAACACGGGTGATGCACACTCGACAGTGCACAGGTCAAATGCACCGACGGTGGGCAACCTCTGGTCTCCAAATACGCTTGCACAAGGGATGGGTTCATCGTTTAAAGATATTTCTAGTGTGTATGTGTTAGTGTACATAGTGAGAGAGAGAGCTAGGGGAGAAAGGAAGCACATGGGAATTAGAGACCTCATGGGGGTGTTGATGCCTCTGGGGCTATTCAGAAATGTAGTACAGGAATATGCTGGAATGGGAAATGTGCCTGGTAAAGAGAGGTCTATAGGGACCATCAAAGCAGGAGGTGGCTTGATTACAACCTATGGCCTTCTGTATGTTAACAACTGACTGTAGAGGCTGTTTCAGTGTGACAGAAACACAAAACTCCAGTGGCTGGAGTTGGAATTACATTTTTAATTAAAAGTAATTAAAAGTCAATAACAACAGCAACAAAAACAACAAACCCCACTTCATTATTAGAACAACTCACACTGGGTAAAAGATTTTTATACTGGAAGTTTTTCCAGAAAGATCTGTTTTATTCCAACCATTGTCTTTGGACTTGAAGCAGGAACTGATCTCAGCAAGTCCTGTGGTCCACATGGAAAAGACATTGGTTTGAAGGTTCGTGGTAAGTCCTGTCCTTGAAATCTATGACCTGCAAAGAAATTAAATCAGTGCTGCACCCTGAGGAGCCCTCTCTGTGTCAGGTGCCTGCCAGAGGAGGCCCCGCTCTTGGTGAAATAAGTGATTTCTGAATTGAGGAGACATTTCATTCAAGAGACTGAAAGTCATTTAGATGAAGTGTAGCTGGATGGATTCAATCAGCTTGGTGGTCCAAAAAAACACAGTGTAGTAACCTAATGATAAAATCAGTAAACAGCTCAGTGGGAGGAGGGTGGTTCTTCCCTGTCTTCAGTAAGATCCTTAGCACATCACGTTCAAATAATTCCTTGGACTGGAAGTAATACTACTTATTACTGCATAGATTAGATTCAGCCATTTGGGATAATGGGGCGGTGGAGGAAATACAATGTGTTTTTTTTCTTTGTTCCTTTTAGAGTCATCATATCTGGCTGCAAAAACACCAATGAGCAAGTTGGCAATATTACCGATTCCCAATAGCACCATTTCACTCACTTCCTGCTCAAATCTAAAAAATAAAGATAAAATAAAATAATAATAATAAAATAAATCTAGAGCCCTATGTAAAGTGAAAGAGACTTTGCAATGTCTCCTTGCTAAACCAGCTCAAACTGGTAAATAAACTGGCAGTGGGGGGACATCTGTAGACCGTCAAAGATGGTGCAAAGGTTGGTGAAAATCTTTGTGGCCACTGTGATTCATGGACACCAGCCAAATACAAACAAAAGCTTTTTCTTTTGTGACACACATAGTATTGTGGCTTGAGTCACACAGAGCCCTATTGTTGGATTGTTTTATCTTATTGCTTTTGTAGATTCAAGTGGAGAAAGAGGCTCAAAGAGCTGTTGGGGCACAGCCTGCCTTGCATGCGGATGAGTGAGGTGGCTTTCTCATCTCTGGCACTTCTCTTACATCTTTCTGTCCTGGCCCCTTCTTCCCCTCGTTATCTGTCATCCAGACTGCATGTGGTGGGACTGCACTACAATGAATTGCAGGTTGCTGTGACCTCAGGATCTCTGCAGTTTTCAAGAACTACTGGGTCCCTGCATAATGATTTGGGTGTTTAAAGCACACTCAAGTCCAAGCTACACCAGCAACACTAGTGGCAGAGACGATTTGAGATCTTAAACCTAGCTCCACAGTCCAGTCACACCTTTGGTTTCCCATGAAACTCAATCAGCATAAATGCTCATTTTTCTTAGTACTTGATTCCATATTTTCTCAGCAAAATTGATGAAAGCACATAAAATCAAAAGAAACCATGCCTCTGCGAGTAATCTGTTGATGGGCCTGTCAAATCCAGCAGTGTGATGGAGGTGAGGCCGCAGCTACATGTCCCAATGTCCATCCTGTAGTGAGACTGAGCACATATCCACCCCAGGCACACATGCACACCCACACAAGATGCATATACACATGTGGTTGGCCGTGCTGATCAAGAGATCAGCAGAAATACTCATGCAGAAACAGCTCAAATGACCTAATCCTGTCCCTGTCTGTGGTAGTTCAGGATGAAGGTCTGTTAGTGGGAAATACACACAAAGATGTAACGCGGATCCCTCCAGCAGCTGGACCTGGACTCAGTCTGGATCCCAGTTTTCCCAGGTGCTGGCACATATGCATGCCACACTCACTCCAGGTACTGGTACACACACACTCAGGTCCCTCAGTCATTTCCCATATCTCCTGGTCCCTTCCGTGGCCAACTCATA
This sequence comes from Cygnus olor, assembly GCF_009769625.2. Taxonomy (NCBI): domain Eukaryota; kingdom Metazoa; phylum Chordata; class Aves; order Anseriformes; family Anatidae; genus Cygnus; species Cygnus olor. The sequence continues at coordinate 180,965,801 of NC_049169.1, forward strand.
GACCCTCTGGTCCCTCCAGGATCTGGCCCAAACTTACAGTCCCTTCAATAACTGGCTCCAAAGCCTCTTATTCCACTCACCAACTAGCCTGGCTTGATGCTCACTCATGATAACACACCCACACAATATATACATGCTCCCTGCCAATGTGGCTAATGATTGCATAGCAGCCCTGTAAGGAACTGGGTCAGGATGCTCTGTGTTCTTTGATCAGGTTATTGAGGTTCCCCAACTGTCATTGGTCTTAGGTACTCCATCGTGGTTGTGGAGATTAACTTTTAATCACAGAAACTACTCCAATCCAAGCATGGCACTTGGCTACCTTGATGGCCAGCAGTGCAACTTCAGTGCCCAGACATTGTAAAGGGCAGGTGTGGTGGTTTTAGTAAGAAAAAGGAAGGAAGAGAGCTGAACTTCTGAAGCACCTCTGCAGAAATCTAAGCTAGAAAAAGTCATGAGAGCACATCACCATCTCCACGTGTCAGCACCTTCTCACAAGGACTTACATGCAATTTTCTGTAATTTTACCCCTCTGAAAATTTTTCATGATGTCAAGAAACCTGATGCATGTGAAGTCCTTCACCTGTTACACACTAATGAATGTCAGGACAGGCAGTAACAATTCCCATGTCATGTGCCATAGAAAGTGCACTCCCTAATCTCTGCCTGCAGTACACAATTTCCATTAATGCCAGTGGGGCTCATTCACTGCCTCTCCTAAAATTTCTCCTTACTTCATAGATGAACAGACGGGAGTTTAGAGAAAAAGGGAGAATGTTAATTTTCTTCTCATTAGGCCTGGATGGATACCTCAGGCATATTACCTAAGTGTACTGACTAACATAAAACATTTAATTTGTTTCACCCAAATGCACACTCCACAGATACTTCAGTGACGGTGTCTGCTGGCAGGGTGTCTCACAGAGACAATATAAGTTAAGTAAATAGCAGACAATATTACATTTGCAGATAACAGGCAAGTGTAGCTAATACATATAGATTATCAAGCCTAAGCCATTTTGAAAATCTGTTTATCAAATCAAAAATTAGGTCATATCTGGCAGAGGCAGCAGTGAGATCTCTGGCCATGCTGAGGTCAAAGAGGACTTTGAGGCCTGATGTTGAAAGCTTGAGTGCCGTGTCTGGCTTGGGAAGATGATTTAGCATCCATCTTCAATGCAGCAAAACCATGCGTCCTGGCTGAAAGGAGGAAAAGAAAAAGGTATGATGCTGACAGGCCTTCTGCCTCCTACCTAATGCGCATGGAGCCTTGCAAGCACTCTGCCAGCTCGCCACCACCCCCTGTAGTCCCTTGTTACCACAACTGGTGAAGGATGATGCCATGACAGCATCATCTATGGTACCAGGCTTCTGCCTTGGAACTGGCTCCTCTCATCCTGGGACAGGCAAGGCCCCAGCACATCTGTAAGTCCAGCTGAGGCTGATCCAAGCTCTTTTTTTTTTTTTTTTTTTTTTTCTCCTTGATAAATTAGCAGAAATACTCCAGGCTTCAGCACTAAAATCTCTGTGGGGAAAGGTCAGAGACCCAGCTTTAACACAGTCTGGACAGAGTAAGCATCTTAAAACTGTACAGGTCCTTCACCAAGATGCTCCGAGCTCCGTGCTTTGATATAACAACCCACATCATAAATTTCCATCACCGAAGGAGGTTATGTTGAACTCTTCTCCTGATCTTACCAGTTTGAATTCCTTACAGCTGCTTTTTCAAGCAGAACAGAAGGGCTGAAAGAAAGCAAGAAAGGTTTCACAAGACTGATTAATCAGAGGCACTTTCTCCATCCTCATCTTCTTCATGTCAGTCAGTAGCCTCCTCCTCTATCGCCTTTTTACTTGCCTGGTCTTGGGATTTTTGGGTGGCTCAGGAAGTATTTACAATTTTCTTAGTATTCAAATTCCCAGAGACAGATAATTCATCAAGAGGAAAAGGGAAGCTGGTGTTCTTAGTTGAAGTAGAAATATCTAACAAGTTGACCAAGTGATCTCTATAGACCCAGAGCCAAAGACAGGGAAAATACAAGTCACTATTGTTTTGCTTGAACTCAGAAGTTTTAAGTGCTGACTCGAATGTTTGGAGTTGGCTCCATTTTTCTCATCCCACCCCTCTCCACCTCTTTCCCACTTTGGTCACAGAAGAAGGAGCTGTTGAGATGGTCTTCGTCTAAGTACTCGCCATCACCAAGGAGAAATCCCAGTTTGCTCTTTCTAGATGTTAGTAGCAGTTATTAATATTTACCTTTCCTGCAGTGGTTTGGATAGCTGACAGATGGTTTTGGAGTACTGTATTTACAGATCTTCCAAGGGTGGAGTACTTGCGTTATTTCGCTAATGTGTTTGGCCTCTCCTGTGGCAACTTTAGTGCTTCTAATCTGTGGAGCCCAAAAGCATGCATAAATTTTTACCAGATAGTTCCACAATATATTAGGAGCCGGATACATTCGGACCTCTGCTACATGCTGGTTAAGAACTACATTATCGTCATCTTTTCCACTTTCTTCCCCTTCTGATGTAGCCAGTCTGTTGGAATCCTTCATAAAAAACATGTCATTTATACTTATGCAACACATGGACTTTCTATTGCAGACAAGTTGCTTGGAGTTTACTGGCACCAACAAGAGTAAAGCATATGATGGAAAATGCAAGCTCAGTTTCTGTGCCAACTCTGAGCTGAGGGTCTTTGTGTTCACTGTTTCCTAGCTGTGAAAATTATGTGGAAGGTTCTGCAGGTATCAGCATTTTACTGTAATCATTTCCACATAGTCAAATAGAGAAATTCAAGATTTTGGTTTCTGCACCTGAATTTGCAAGTTTTTAGAGCAAACTGAAAGGCCTCTGAACAATATCCTTCTACATTTATGTCTTGAAGTGTAAAGCTCTTGAGGGTGATGACTCATAAAGCACTGCTTCCTTCTTCAGAGATCCAGGCTGGCAAATGGAAACAAGGTCTGCAGTCCCAGTGAGGAAGCCAGCACACTGGGATGTGTCAGGGCCCACACCGCACTACATGATGATGGATTGATGGGACCACATCAATGGGCCCCGAGAGCTGTGTGGCTCTCTGGGTAAGAGGAGGTGGCAGGATCAGAGGAACATCGTTAGTCGACCCACCCACAGGGCAGGAGAGACCTCAAAACCAACGAGCAACAGGCTGGAGGTGTCTGGAGGCTCACAGCTGAGGGTAGCAGGTGTGCGTGGCTTTCTGAAGAGAAACCTTCAGCCAGTGGAAAGTCACCAAAGACCCCACCTGCTCCTCCTCCTCAACACAGAGTCACAAGCTGTCATGCCACAACACAAACAGAAAAAATGTTCAGCTCATCCTGTAAGTTATGTATTTAAAAGACAGGACAGGCATTACTAATACCAAGTAGTTCCCTTTGCAGATCCTGATTTTTTCTAAGTCAGGAAGAAATTACACAAATGTAAATGTGCTATACGATGCCACCAGAGCACCCACCTCTGCCTTTTTTTTTGTCACCAGACCCATAATAACTGCAGTGGCAACAATCAGTCAAAGGAGTTAGAAGGAGCAGTTAGCATTCCCTTCCTAAAAGCAGCATCAAATAATGTGTATGAATCATCATATCTACTCTTATGCAAGCTGGAATACAAATGTAGGAGTCATGCAAGCTGGGATAAATTGTCATGCTCTGGGACATAATGCATCACTTGAAGTCAAGCAGTAACTGCTCCATGGGCAAGTCTTTGCATAACTGTATGCTCTGCGGGGTTTTCCACCTTTCTTTAAAGCATCTGTGCTAACAAATGCCAGAGGCAGCCTACCAGATCGCAGAAGGCATTTGTATAACCTGCAGTGGCATTTCCTATCTCACTACTGCTTATATTCCGTTCCCCTTTCACTCTTTCTTTCACAAGGCTGTAAGGGTGTACTCATGTTCCTACTACGAGAGTGTATCAAGAATGCCACTCAAAGGCAAGAGGTATACATACATCCAGTGTTAGGTTTGCCAGGTAATGAAATTGTACTTTTAATGCTTGCTTTATCACACTGATTTCCATACTGCTGTAATACATGTGTGATAAAATTATGATGTCTTACTTCCGCTGATTATATGAGTGTCTTTGTGTTTAATACACTCACGCTTCTCAAAGTTACTGCTCCTTTTGTCTGGCCTCCTGCAGCAATATTCAGATGACCATATTCTTAAAAGTAGCAATTAGCACATTGCAGTGGTACAAGCATCAACTAATCCCCATGGTGATGAGATCCCAAAGGCAAAGCATGTGCTAATAATCTGAACAATGCCAAGGAACATTTCTGGGCACTGGGACTCAGTCATCTATGTTGCTAAATTGTGAGGGTTCTTCCAGGCATGTTTTCAGCCCATTCCAACCACCAATTCATCAGACAGTCCTCAGTATGGGATTCAGCATGGGATGTTGTCTATTCCCCCAAATACTTTGGATGTGGTCACCCTCCCCTAGAGAGTTTCACAGTGCAGGTACAATGAGGTCCATCCTGTGCTCAGAGGCCCCCTTTTCAGGGAACAGTGGTGGATATGGTTAATATACCATACCATTATACCACGTATACATACCAATATACCACAGTGTATATTAATACACTGGCTGGTGTATTAATATATGATGGCTGAGGTTCTCCTATCTGAAGTTCACATTTTATCTTCACACCCTGTACTCACGCAGTTCCTATTCTCATCAGGCCTCTCTCTTCTTTATCACATAATGGGGTGTGCTGCCCACAAGTTGGGCAAAGGATAGCCATCATCCTTAGTTCTCTCACATAGACGAGGTGTTAAGAGCTACAGGACTCACATAAGGCCCCAGGTGGTGTATTGTCTCATGTTCAGGACCCCTTTGCTGAAAGTCATCCACTACATCTACTTGGTAGAGAGTGGGATCCCCCGCAGGCAGCAAGCTGAGAAGGTGTAAGAGCTGATGGTGATAGCTCTAGAAAAGAACGTGGTGAATCCCAAAGCCAGATCTGGGTGCCTATGGCTGTTTCATCTGGTGCAAACCAATGCTGTATGTAATTTTCTGGGATTAAATTCTTAAACCAGACCCTTCTTAGAGACCGTTTAGTGTGGAGGAGACTTTCCAGGCAGGCGAGTAAATGCTTTCTGGTTTTAGGAGGGGCAGGGGGATTAGGAAACATGTATGTGTTTACAACCTTGCAGTGGAAGTAGGTTGCCTAAATGATTTGTGGATCAAGCCACAAGTCAGCCACTGCTGAGATTTACAGGGCTTCCTTGCAGTTAAGCTTTGTCTGCCCCATGGTGCATCCCCACAGCTCCTCTGTGCGAGTGTCCCAAACACAGGGAGCCAGACCAAGGTCAGGACACTTCCAAATTCATTAAAAAGGGACTTTAATCTCAGGTAGCACAGGGCACCATGGTGTCTCATGTGCAGCAGTCCCTCTTTCCCCGTTGGGTCCCACGTGTCATCTAGCCAGCACTGCGTGATGTGCTGTACCATAAGCACAAGCTTTCTGTGTCTGAGCACACACCATATGGGTGCCTCGTTCCTTTTACATGCGGCTGCAGGTTTCCTGCTGCATATGCTCAGCCTCCCACAGCTGGAAACAGTAAGAGGCAGTTTGTTCTACATTTTATACTCGGGAAGGATTGAAGTTTGCAAATTTTTAGCACTCTGCACGCTAGCAGGCCTGTAATAATCTTTATTGGCCGGTTCGCTCGCTTTTATGGTTGCAATTTTCATCCTTCCATGTGAAGCTCCCAAGTGCTTCCTGCAGGAGCAAAAAGGCTATCGTCACTTTATCACTTCTCTGTCACAGATCTCTGTCCACCACTCCCTGGTCTGTGGTAAACAGCATCTTCAGCATTGCTTCTGTCCATCAAGGGAAAGGGTTCGGCTGGCGCTTTGCCACATTTGGCAAGTGTGGGCTGATACAAACTGTCTGGGGTTTTTTATAGCGCCTATCACCGGAGTATCAAAGTGCTGAAACACTGTTAGTCATGTTCGCCTCCCCATTGATCTTATCACCAAAGGCCAGTCCTACTGGAGACCATCAGTATTCCATGTGGCATTGCTTAGGGGTTTTGTTTTGTCAGCGAGGCTGTTCTGTGTGCAGGGCTGGGATAGGCTCTAGCTCCGGTGTCAGACTCCAGGTTTTAATTAGGACTGATGGTAAACGGGCTGTTCACAAGAGCTTTTTGCAGATGACTCTAGTGCAGTTTATGGACATCCTCTTAAATTCATTTGCTTCATGTAGTGAACCCTTCAGTGCTCCAAGAGGTCTACAGATGCTACAAGTGTCGAAATTGAGGTCCAAATATCCTGTGACAGGTGGAACTCACATAAGCAACATCCTGGAAACAGATTTATAAGGGGTCTGTGATATTCAGAAATAGCTGGCTGTGCCATTCTGAGCTGACTGACAGTTTTGTCCATGGTCTATATAATAGTTAAATTAGACCTTTTAAGTTTCAATATATCTTTATGCTTTGGCACTCTCCAGACACAGTGAAATAAATCTTGTGGGTTTTTGCATGTTGCAACAACTGGGTGAGTGCTACTGTGGTCAGTTTTAATAGGTATTAATACAGTGAGTAGCAAGCAAATTATAACTGTTTCACATTAGACATAATTTTACAGCAGACAATTTTATAAGGAGAATGGAATGAATCAAATACAGTAATTTGTATTAAAATATCTTTTACATTTCCTGTGTTCCAGTGGAACTGATGACAAGCCTAAGGAAGCATGCTAGGACAAACAGACCAGAAAATTAAATTCTTCTAGCTTTCATATGACACAGCGGGAATAATTGCATTTTTTTTCTTTCTCAGGCTTTCTTTTTTTTTTTTTTTTTTTTTTTTTGAGAGAGAGAGGATGACAATTTAATCTTACATGTCCAAATCCTTTTAAAAATATGTCTTTTTTCAGTTTCATGGAAATATGATCTGTTTTAGTTCTTTTATATGTACTCTAATGTGGTATTTGTGATAGATGGCATTTACTTTGCATGTGAATAAAGCCAAATAGTTACAGCCAAGGTTTGAATCTCAGGGCTCTGGATCTTTGGGGAATGTTTATTCTCTCAATTAAGCATATATATATTTGCCAGATGTCTAAGATCTGACTGCGTTTTTGATGTACACTCCATGCTAAAAGAGGCTGTGCTCAAGCTCTAGATCCCACTGAAAGCAGAGCACTTAAATACGCAGGGTGCCTTTGCACTGATGCACTGGCGGCTTTGATCTCAGTGTGCCCCATTAGTCAGGAGATGCCTGTGAATGCTCTGAGGGATGTCGTGGCTGCTGGCAACTGTGGGGCATCCGAAGCCAAGTCTTTCTTAGTGTGATGTAAAACTCCTTCAGCCTGATTTTAGCTGCCCAATGATTTCGTATCTTACCTAAGTCACTCACCTAGCTATGATCAATACATAGAGAGAGAAACCTTTGGGGGTGAGGGGGGGAGATGGGACACATTTATCTCATTCTTATGTAGTTATTCAAGACCAGTGGGAGGACTGCTTCCTGTCTGTCCATCACCTACAAGGAGAACCCAGACAACAGGCTTGGCTAGGTGTCTAACATGTAGATAGCTGTGCTGTAGGCCCAAGCTATTGGAAGGATGCCACCAGAGCAGAGACAGCCACCTACATGGGAAGCATGAGGTGATGGAGGTCACCATGTTTTAGACTTTGTTTCCAAGCCTTTTCTTTACCTTGGAGCAGACACAGCACTGATCATAAATTAAAACAGTTGCTGCTTTCTCCAGACAGACCTTTACCACTTGTAAAATAAGGACTAGCAAAATAACTGCAATGGTTACACAAGGCTGATGCACGGTCATTAGTCAGTGTATGCGAAGAGCTGTGTCATTCATGGATCAAAGATGTGGAGTTTGCTTCTTTGTTTTAGGGATTTCCACAGGACTCATAACTTGGTCTGAATTCCTGACACTATAAACACTTGTGTATGTCCTTAACTTTTCCATGTGAGGAGTTTCATTGATGAGCTAAGCTCTGATATCACTCACCACACAGTTACTTATTCCTGCTAACTTTATTTATAAACTCCAGGCCCATTTCTCAGAAGTTCAAAAGCTCAAAGCACTGCTTACGCTTACATTAGTAAGCTCAGGTATGTTTCTGTTTGAAGTGTCCTTACTTTTGGCAATAGAAATTGAAAATAATTTGCTTTCAAAAACCAGAAGCTTTGTAAATATGTGAGAAAGAAAAAAAATATAAGATCTTTCTTTGTTCCACCTTTCTTTTTTATTAGTATATACTAATACTATTTCTCTGGAGACGTGCTTAACGTTTGTGTTGCCAGTACTGGTGATATTTAGAGCTAAGTGGTGGGAAAGATTATACAAATGATTGGTCACATTTATTTTTCATATCTTACTGTTATTTTTTTTTTTCAGATGGGTTGATATATTATTCTTCATACCAATCTTTAAGAGATAATAAAACCCAGTAAAAAGAAGCCTTATTGACCAAAATAAGGTTTTTGTCTTTTAAAAAACCTCATTTTTTCATCGTTGTCACAATGTGGTTGCCTTCTGAGATTTTATTAGAAGTATGACAATGAGGCTTCTTTTTATAACACCTCAGTTTATACGGTCGTGCAATTACATGGAGATTAAGCCTTGCATTTGAGGAGAAGAAAGTTGCTGGCGGGCACAGGACATGGAAACTCTGAGATTTGAATGCAAATAAAAGAAGCCTGAATAGTGCTTACAAACAAAATCTCTTGATTCTCAAGCTAGCCTCATTTTGGGAGGAGGAATCATATAATTTTTAATTTTTTGAGGCTGTCAAAACTGAAGCTAAAATCAAGCTGCACTGCTTCTAATTTCCTCATTAGTCTCATATTCGTGTTGGTCTGAGGACTGCTTACTGGAATCAATGATTTTAGCTTGTGGTAGAAATTAAAGTTGCCTTTATCTGTCATCTCTCTGAAAACAGAGGAGGCTCCCAGAGGAGGTACATGGAGGCAGAGCATGTGGAGGGTGTCAGACCCATGTCCCATAGGGATGCTGTTGCCCCTGCTGTGAGGGGGGCTATCACAGAGTGGTCTGCAACAGCAGAACCACCCATTTGTCTAAGGAGGTCCTTGAGAATAGAGCTCTTTATGGCATGAGATGTTGCTCCATGACATCTTCAGAGCAGAAGCAGAGGCAGAGCCCTGGACAAGGTCTGGTGCAAACCACCCTCAGGAGAGCAGTCTTAGGGAAGGGTCCAGCCTGAAGGGCTGGTGAACATCTTGGGTGACCTGCAGTTCTCCCACGCACCTGGATGGAAATGAGATAAGATGGCCTTGTGCTTTGGAGCCAGCCAGCTTTCCACTTTCTTCTCTCCACCACATGTATGCAATTAGCTGGTCACTGTGGTTTTTGTACATGCATGTGGCCACAGAGTGGCTGCACAGCTCTGCTGGCCCATGATATTTTTCCATGCTCAATAAAAGTTGCTGCTTTTATACCAGCATTTTATCCTAGATTTTTAGGGGGCAAAAAGCCTGTTTCAGTATGGTGAAAGAGATCTTTAACTGCAGGCTAGGAGCACACACTCTGGCACCTCCTGGAATAATGACAGTGGAGAGGAAGCTCTGGGTTTTAGCTCTAGGTTGTTTTTTTTTGTTTGTTTGTTTTGTTTTGTTTTGTTTTGTTTTCTCTAGCTCAAAAGAGAGGATGAAATCTGGGTATAGGAAGGGTCTCTCCTTGCTAGCCAGGTGAGTACAATGTGGCCTCAAGGCTTTTCCCTGTGCTGCCTTCTGAGGGCCTGTCCTTTTCCACATTGCAGGAAAAATGTGCTGTTCCCTTAATCCTTCTAACATTTTCCTCTTTCAGGCAGTGTCAACCTACTTTGGTCTGCTCTTGCTGTAACTTCAAGCCTTCAGCCAGACCCTGACTATGTTCTGTACTGAAAAAGTGCTGTGCATCACTAATATGCACTATGGCCTGTCTTACATGTACATTATATCATAAGTAGTAGTTAATAATATCTAACAGCTAGATAGAGATTTTAAGTGAGTAGTGAAAAACAGATGCCCTGTGAGCATCGTATTTAAGTGCTAGGAGTGTTCACTCAATTATACAACAACAGGAACAGGTATAGCCAAGTTAGTACCATCCTGCCAATGCCTTCTGGTGCCACCAGTGAAAGGGACAGCATCACTTTAAGGTCATTTCCATGAAAGTGGAGCTGAAAAGACAAGCAGAAGCACCACAGAAGTTGTCTAGAACTGCCTTCCCTACCTCATGGCAGCATTCAGGAAAGAAAGAAAGTCCAGGTTTGGCTACATCCTCCTCCTTTCTGCCACAGTAATCTCTGGATCTGCTTTTCAGTCTAGGCAGAGGCTGAGGAGGAATCTGTGATGAATTCACACTCTTCATCTGAGAGAATTTTCCAGGTATGTACGCTTTGATGTTTTAGCAGAAGGTGAGACTCTCATGGTTGGAAAAATGTCGCTACATTTTCTGTGTACGCAACACATCTGCCAAAAGGTGTGAAGATCTGTTATCTAGTCAAGACACTTCTTGTGTTTTCCATTCACTTGGCAGTTAGAAAGTTCGTCACAGGTTTTCCCTTTACTTTAATAAGTGTTATTAAATATCAGACATTGAAATATTGGTGGGGTTCCTGGCTAGAGTAGAAATAGAAGAGCAACATAGGCCTACCTGTATCTATGAGATCTGTGTAAAAACCATAAAGTTATGTATTTCCAGCCACTCTGGAAAACAAATGAAACGTACAACATGGAACACTATTCACAGTCACAGTCTAAAAGCCCTGTGCCATAAAGATGATAGCAGTAAATATCATACTAAAACTTAATGAGCTGAAATGAATAATCAATTCATGCTTACATACCAGTTACATGAAAACTTCCCACTCAGAAGGTGGGGAGGCACTGGCAAAGGGTGCCCAGGGAAGCTGTGGCTGCCCCACCCCTGGAGGTGTTCAAGGCCAGGCTGGATGGGGCTTTAGGCAACCTGGTCTGGTGGGAGGTGTCCCTGCACATGGCAGGGGGGTTGGAAGGAGGTCATCTTTAAGGTCCCTTCCAACCCAAACCATTCTGTGTTTCTATAAAAATTGTATTTGCTCCTTTCTGACTCACTGAAATAATTTCTTAAAATGAACAAATTGCTGTGTCTTCATTTCTGTTTTTTAAAGGTGTCATTAATTAAATAAGGTTCCCAATTAATGAAAATTAGCAGTTTAATTAAGACATGATTGGTTGTTTCTGGAAACAGAAAACTATGGTGTCTTTTGACATTTCTTTCATGCTTCCTCCTTTTCAATAGAGATTCATCTGTTACCTTGTTCCACAGGAGGCAATTTCTGTGGTTTGAGTTCCTCCCCCTGTGTCTCCCCCTTTGCACGGACCAATTTTTTTTTTTGTTTTCTACCAAAAATGCCAGCAGCAGTGAAGTTTCACAGAGTATAACAAATGAGATCTGAATGAATGCCCAGTAGCCCCTCAGCACGGAGGCAGGCTTTCTCCATGTGCAATGGTATTTGCCTTGGACAAAAAAGCCCATCCCATTGCAGGAGAGGACATGGTTGGATGTCAGCCGGACACCCCCTGCCCTGGGGCCATGGAGTCCCCAGCTCTGCAATTTGCTGCACATAGCCACCAACCTCAGGGGTGACAGAGGGTAAGAAAGCCTTGGTTGCACTTCGAAGCTGCATTTGTTAATTGTTTCTCAAGGTTAGTTTAGGCAAACGCCCTTTTAGCATAATTTTATTTTCGCAGAGGACAGATTAAATCAATAATAATAATAATAACGGCACATATTTGGTGCAGCTGTTCTATTTTGTTCCCCTAAGCAGGCCTGCAGCACTGTTTCTGAATGCGAGCCCCCAAACTCTTACAAATCTGAATAAATTTTACACATGGGAATGTTTCCCATAGAATTGGTTGAAACTGCTCAGATTTGCAAAACCAGGCTTTACCAAGCATTTCCAGGACTGAGCTCACAGTTCAAGTGACCAAATCTAGTCTAGTTTCTGCCCATACTTCAGGGAAAAAAAAAAAAGAAAAAAAAAAAAAAAGGTTACCAAACATTACTACAAATATGGCTAAAAAATCTTCTGCTCATTTCCTGACCTAATATTGATGAATATCTTAATGGTATGGTCATGGCAGTAAAATGACCCTTTTCATTTTGGAAAGGGTTTAGACAAAGTCTGTTGATCATTCTCTGTGTCTCATCTTAATGATAGATAAATATGAAAGGCTTTATGCTGGAATCTAGTAGATAATTACTTTGATGAGGGAAAAAAATGAGAGGGAACTTCACAGTCAACTTCCTCAATGTGTAGCTAAATATGGTGAATTTATATGCTGTGGAGTAGGAGACAGATTTCTTTATATTTTTTATTTTTATCTATAATACGTAAAATTATAGAACAGAAACACAGAACACAAAATAAAACAGAAACAAAGGGAAACTGAGGACTACTACATGAAACTACAGGAAATCCTTTCTCTCCTTTTAATTAAATGTACATATATTTCTAATTATGAGATAGCAGATTACAGTAAACAAAGTATTTAAAAATAGTCTAAGTTTCTACATATCTAAATGCATTTTTTTTTTCTGTACAGTAGGAGTAATAGTTGCTTGACAGAGGAGTTATGACATTGGACTAATCTTTATAAATCATGGAGAGACCCTCACACAGCAGGTATAATATAAAACATTCTACAGCAAGTGATTAATCATTTCTTTAATCAGGCCTGAAGACTAAATAACCTGAGTTTCTAATAGTTCAGGAAATTTTCAGGATGTTCCACAGCCATTCTAGGACATGACCCTCAGCTGGATGACAGTGTTGAGGCTAATTGAGTCTCTTGTCTAGGAATAGGTGATGACATATTATTTTTCCACTTTTTGACTTTTTAATTCGTTTTTCATATTTTCCTGTCATTGCATTCTTTAAATTTCATTTTGCTTTGTTTTGTTTTGCTTTTTTTGTTATTTTATTTTTATTTTTATTTTTATTTTTATTTTACTTTATTATATTTGTTTTGTTTTGTTTTGTTTTAATTTCTGCCTCCTCTGAATATAGTGGAAAAAAATAGTTAGTTATTGTGGGCACTTACAGATGAGGGGTGGGGCAAATTAATTCTGCACAGGGCTTTGGGCACTCCCTGAATTTTGCAGATTTGTCTTTCCCACTTAACAACATCCCCACTTAATGACATAAAAACATATTTGCATTTAGTATAGGGGGAAAGCAGCAATAAAACTGAAGCAAATCTTGTTGTGACCTTAACAGATAGTGAAAAGAAAAGAAGAAAAAGTATTCCAATGCTTCACATAGCTGGAGGCCAGAGCCTCTGGCTGTTGTTACAAGAACCATGTTAACAATACTAACAAGAGATGAGACGGATTATGGGACTGCGAATATTTTAAGGAAAAATGACCACCCCTCTTTAGGCACAGGCACAGAACGGTTAGTGTAGCAATCCTTCTACAGCTGAAGGACAAGAAGCTAGATGTAGTTGGATCACTGTGGGTACATCAGCAGCAAAACAAAACAACAACAAAAAAGTGGCTAAATCATGCAAAACATACTGTGAAAACAGGAAGGAAGATCATGTAGGTGGGACCATATGGCATAAGCTTCTTCAGTAACTGCAGATCATTCCTCTTCTGAGAATGAAGAAATAGGACTAGATATAGAAATGTTTTCCCATGCATTCAAAGTGCTTCCCTAATATAGAACATGGATGGAATCAGACTTGCAGTTGTTGACAGTATCTATATCTTTGATGGAAGTTTTTGGACCACATTCATTGAGGAGCGTGAGCTGGGATGCAAAATAAAAGATAAGTGCATGAACTATATACCCTACCAGGACAAATACAAAGAAAATTCACCTTGTTGGGCTACACTGGGGACCAAACTCAGCTTTTTCCTGCTCATCATTTTCTCTTGAAACAAAGTCCTGGGACAGGGAAAGGACAAAATTCCCTGGTAGAAGGGAGCTGTAAGCCTGATAGCATCACTTACTGGAAGAAAATTGTATAGAAATGTTCACAATGGAGAGGGCAGGAGAAAACCTAAGAAGAGTTTGTCTGTTGAGTAAGGAACACAGATGGCTCTTAATAAGAACGAAGTAGCTTGAACAAACCCTATGAAGAAGGACCTTGTGTGAAAGTTTCCTGAAGTACTGGGGTGGCAAATCCTAAAAGATAGGCCTGAGGAGACATGAGGCAGGGATTGTTTACTGTTGGCTTGAACTGAGACCCTGTGTAGTTGCAAGGGAACGCCTGGGGTTTTCACCGCACCTTGGGCAAGAGAGGGATGTGGATTCATGTAAGACCTGCGGGAGGGAAAGAGGGGAGAGAAGAGCTCGTAAAAGGACAGATCTGGATGAACGAAAGGGAAAAGGGAATGATACGAAATAGGACAACTCTGTTACCCTCATTTGCTTTTGCACTTTTATTTCCTCGAAAGGATAGAGGAGCTGGTTCACACTGATGTGTCTCAGTAGCAGGTAACTGGGACACCAGCCATGGGTTTGCAATGAGATTAAGCAATTGAACAGCTTTAACTGAGAATGCCAGTGTTGGTATAAGTGGCCTGTAGGCTAGAAAAATGGATTGAAATAACAGAATACGCCAAGTTGCATAAATCCAGACCTCGGCTGTGGAAAAGGAAGCTAATTACACTTAATGATGCTGGTGTTGGAAGAAAGGACTGCAGAAGGAGAAGGGAAAGTGGCCAGCCCAGGAAGAGACCATTCCAAGGGTATGTCAAGAGCACTATCCTGCTTAAGCTGTTCAGCCATATGACCCAGAAAAGGAAACTTCACAGATGTGTCATCCCCAGACACATTTTCTCCCATTTCTTTCCTCAAGGATATCTGGATGCTGATATCTTGTGGTTAGCTGGACAACCTGTGCCGTGTTGTCTGGATGCAACCCTAGCTCTCAGTCTCTGATGGCAATCTTCCCAGTTAAAACAATGCTTCTTTTCATTTACCAGTAATGCAGACCTAGCAGACGTATCAGACTATAACTGTTTTCTCTTCTTTTGTGTGAGTATGTGTTGTTAATCACCAGCCAGTGATTTTATTTTAAATGAGCATGACAAACCAAGGAGCGATGATAGCAGGAGCACATCATAGGGGCTTTGGCATGAACACCCTTGAACTGTACCAGACATCCACTTTCTTTGTAACCAAGAGGAAATCTAAATGCAACCCTGGCACTTGCATAGAAAGACGTTCAGCTGAGTAATGTTTATGGGGCTGCTGCCTTCAGCAAGACCCAGGAAACTCATGGAAAGCAAAGATTTATCCTTTTCTAATGCTTCTGAGATCTGACACTCTTACCTTACCCTAAATTTCTATTTTCTGCTTGAGAGATTCAGATCCCCATTGGGCTTTTCTAGCCCTCTGCCCAGCCATGAAGACTGCTCTCTGAGTTTGGAAAAAATGGTAACAGGAAGGTGACTGATGGCCCCATCTGGACTCATGTGGACATGTGTTTGTGTTCTCCATTCTGCCGTCTCCATGAAGGCTGCTCCCCTGTAGAGTTATAATATGGCCAAGCAAATTTGAATATGGAAGAAGTGTCTGACTGTCTGTAAAGTAAAAGGGAATCTAACTTCATAAAAATTATTCCTTTCATTGTAATGGTAGAAATACTATTGTTGTTTGTTTGTTTTGTTGTGTTGTTTTTTTTTTTTTTTCAATAAATAGGAGCAATTTGTCCTCTGAATCCCATGATGAGGCTGTAGAGAAAGCCACGTCCTTCTAGTGCCAAGCAAAACACCGCAACAAGGGCATCCTCTGGTTATGTAAAATAGAGTACGGCCTGGAAGAGAGGACATTTGAGTGAGGACCTCATGGCATGGCACGATTAAAAAATGTTTAAGGTCCAAGGAGAGTTTTTGGCTAGAGATGTAGTTTTAATTTCCTAATAATGGCCAAGGGAATCGGTCAATCCACCCCTCTGCTAAATCAGACTGACTGGTAAGCACCACAGGAGGGCTTGATCTGTCCAGAGGCAGATGTTTGCACCTGTGGTG
Organism: Cygnus olor; assembly: GCF_009769625.2. Lineage (NCBI taxonomy): Eukaryota > Metazoa > Chordata > Aves > Anseriformes > Anatidae > Cygnus > Cygnus olor. The sequence goes on from NC_049169.1 coordinate 180,981,821, forward strand.
TCATGCAGGCTCTCTGTGTGGTCACACAAGAGAAGCCCCACCACTTCTAAACATCTAAAAGAGGCCAGATGAGTCATACCCCAGAGTGCCTGCTCATCTCCTCCAACTCTAACAAGAGCTGATGGTGACTTGCTCAGATGCAGAGGTCTTCTCCGCCAGCTTGTGGTGTCAGGTGAGGTGAAGCCCACCTCTGGGGCTTCAAATCTCCTTTAGTTTGGTGTGTTTGAGATGGCTCTGTGGACACCTGGACCCTAAGCAGAAAAGCAAACACAACTGTCAGCCGGCCCAGGCATCAATGGTCATTTGTGCCAGGATTGATTTTGGATTTGTGTATGCACATTGAAGTTCCGTGAAGTATTTCAAGCAGGAGAAAGAGCAAAAATGCGTGGGAGGTTTGTGCTGCAGATCAATGAAATGCATTTCTTTAGAAACCTGGTAGCCATAGAACAAAAAGCAGTTACCTTGAGTGTTTGGAAAGCAGAGTTTCTTCCTAATAAACAATTAGGATGGTGTTTACTCCTTGTCTAATAGAATCTCTATGAGACAGCAAACTTAATTGTAATAGTAGTCTTTCGAAATGACATATATTTTCCTGCTCTGAGATCTAAGATTTATTGAGACTGTCAGAGACTTAGAACATAACCAAATACAGCTGAAATTTTCCATGAACTGGAAACTGGAAACACTTGAGAGCTTGCAAAAGTTCATTTCAGAATTTAATTTTGTAAATTTTCTTTTAGTTAATGTAATGTGATTTTCATTTTATATTCATTGTTTACAAAATTTCATGGTGTGTTATTAGTGATAGCATATAATTACTTAATTAAAGTATTCTATTATTTTAATTATCTTGAAAAACCATAGAGAGGCAAGTGCTATTTAACATGTTTAAAAGCTTGATCTTCTTTTCTATTTAAAGTGTCTCCTGCTTGTGATTTTTGGCACTGACATAAATGCCATGAAATTGTGTAAAAATAATAAACCTAAACATCGGATTACTTCAGAACTGGATAATGAAATTCTGAAAACTCAAAATATTTTTTCATTGTAAAAGTAATAAATTAACACCTTTATATCAGATATTATAAAAATCTATTTTCTTTTTCAACTAAGTTTAGATTTTTATGGAAACTGTACTTTCAGACAGTACAGAGAGGAAGAGTGGGAATAAATTCAGACTGGCTTTATTATAAAATGCAATTCTCCAGAGTAGTTTTCACACAAATTTTGCAGAAATGTATAGACCTTTGGTCTAGAGCTCTTTCTTCAGAGACAGACTTCTCACTGAATCTAAGAGACATGTGCATGCCATTGCATGCACAAATCTGGAGAAAGAATTAGACCTAAACTTTGAACAAAACAAAGTGATCAGATAGCTGGATAAGTAATGGTGATGGAAGATGTGACTAGGCAGTGACGGGTAAATTATTTCAAATTGCCTCATGTTTGCCATAGGCAAACACGTACCAAAGGTTAGCCCTGAGACTTGCTGCAGTACTAGTTTTTCATGCAGCCTAATTCTCTTTAGGTGTATTTACAACATGAGGAAAAGCTTTTTGAAATAAAATGCATATTGATATTATTATTTTGTAAGAATAAATGTAGAATTGATTCCATATTTTGATGTAGCGTACAATGAACCAGCATAAAAACTCATCAATATTTAGACAAGCAAAATCATCTACTTAAAAAGTTAGTGAAATCTTTATCCTTATCTGGAGGGTAGTACCTGAGCATGCAGAAAAGCTAAGAGTACTTGGACTTTCACTCATTTTATTTTAATGCAGAAGAGCCGTCTTATGGGGCTAAACAAGCCCTGCAAATATGTGAAGTGTTGATCCAGTGGTGGGCAAGGTGAGGGAGAGGAGAGAGCCTAGTGAAGCTCCCACAACTCTTATATGTGGCCTTTTGGCTTTGGCAAGAAGATGGAAAGCAGGAGGTGAGTAGAGGAAAGCATTGATGTTCTGGTGCTACCTGGGGCTCACCCTGACACCCCAAGTGGCAAAATCAGCATTATGGCTCCTGGGGGGTGCGACTCCATGGTGAATGTGAAAGCCCCCACTGCAGCTCTGGCATTCAGACCTGGAAACCTTTCTCCCCAGACGCGATAACATCTGCTGCTGCTGCTACATGATGATATTAGTCAAGCAGTTCAAGTGGTAGCAGGCTGTGCAGCAGTGGAGAAAGTTGAAGTTTACAGGCAGCTGTTGATGCACAACTGAACGGGGAGGGAAGGGAGAATTGTTACAGCTGCACATAATGGCATTTATTTCTAGGAGGTTTTTGGTTTTACTTCTTTTTTTTTTTTCCTCATTTAAATAAAACCTTGGAAATTAATTGTTGCCTGCAGTTTGGGCAGTGTGTGTGCAGAGAGGCCCCATCGAGAAACACCGCAGACCGATCGTGGCCAGGAAAGTTGCGAGTGTGTCAAAGCTGCCTCTTTCCCTGCACCACATTTCACGTCCACAACCTGCCAGTGAGGAGAATGAAAAAGTGCTTTGACAGCACTTAAAAACCCCGAAGCCACCCCCCCTGCAAAGCAGAGGCCAACTCCACTGCTCTGTCCCTGTTCCATATGTGAGATAATTTGTATTCATCCAGATGCTGGGGAAGTTGTCCTGTTTCCAAGATGTCTAGCGCGTGGACTCAACAGATTCTGGATGGCCTTTCTAACCCCAAAATGCAAGCCCTGAGTGCTGCTGCGGGCACCTGGTCCCTGCTGAATGCAGGAAAAATGAGCAGGGCTATAAATGCCACCGTTTGGGCTCCAGGTATCTCCAGGACCAAGTGCCCCACCAACCCTGACCTCCCCATGTGGGCATTATGAGCTATCAGCAAGGTGTTGAAGCCTTTCATTCATGGAGAAGGTTTTGTACCTTTTGTACCTTTTGCTGTCTCGGTGCCCAAAGCAGGACATTTGAGCACTTTGCAAAATCATCCCCCAAACCTGGGCCCCGGTAGAGAGGCTTCGGCATCTCTCCCTTCAACTGTTGGCTGGTATCCAGTTTTGGGGAGGTTTGGGTGGTGTTTTTTTTTTCAGTTTGGGTTTTGGGGTTTTTTGAAAGTCTAAGCCAACAGAACGACTCAGTGAGAAATATAGCGATGGCTAATTCCTAATGGAAGAAATGTGCAGACTTCTGAGGGATATACAGCAAGAGCCTGTGAAGGCAGCTCATAATTGAAGGAGCGAGGACTTGTTTTCTACAAAAAAGGGTTGTTTTCTCCTTAATTTCTCATAAGTGGTCTGGGGACGCAGGGAGCAAACAGTGATCCCAGCATTTCATATTGCTGCTTGCCCTACCGTGGAAATTGTGATATGCACACACCCCGATCCTCCTCCCACCAGCACAAACCCACAGTAAATCTGCTGGCTTGGAGCAAGCTGGTTAGACTGATATGCCCGCATCACCCCAGGGAGCCCCGAGGAGCCCAGCAAAGCCTTTGACCGAGGGGAAAAATGCAAGCACTCGGTGCCACTGTGCTGCGGAGCCCCAGGCAGAGCCAGCCAGGCAGTGCTCCGGCCCCGTGCGCGATGATATTCATTTCACACAGCCCCTGCCTGTTCCAGCTGGAACGATAGGAGATGCAAACTTTGACTTCTGCGCTTGAAAGAGATATTGTGTGATGGAAGTGTGTGGGTGGCGGGTAAAACAAGCAGCTAAGTGTCAGCACAAGAAGCAAACATTCTCCTCCCCCCCCATCCCCAATGTAGTTTTTGACGTAACGAGCGTTGCTCCCAATTTTCCTTCCAAATAGGAATTGCACCAGTCCCCATGGCAACTGTCATGCTCAAAAGATGTCCTGTCAGGAGCCATGAAAGGCCCAGAGACATTTGTATTAGATGGTCACAACCACCCTAGCTAATGCTTAACAAATACACTGCTAGGCTGCATTCGTCAAAATGAAGAGCACAAACATTTGTGTTCCATTAAACAGAAATTAATAAGACTCAAATAGGAAGAAACCAAACTGGACTGTTTTTTTGTGTATACAGCTGTGTTATGAAGTAATACAGGGAACGTTAGTATGAATAATGATTGCACATGTGCATTCAATTTATTTCTTTTACTTCTTATACAGTCTCCTTTAACCCTTTTTCTCTATAGGTTTTTAGGAAATCAAACGCAGGTCTAATGGCTGGGTAAGACAGGGATTTCAACTGCTCCTTTCACACTGCCAAGGTCCAATAGCACTTCTTTATTTAAAGGCACTCTGGGTCACCTGGAAGTTGTGCTTTTGAAAAATGTTCACGTACGTGATGATTGAGCACATGAATGCGGTGGTCTGATTTTTACTAGGGAAAAGAAACAACACAGGCCATATCCTGAACCGCTGCGCATCCTCATACCTTCCCAGGCTACAGGAAAGCAGATCTGATTTATCCCAGCTGAGGACCTGGCCTGGGGTCCATGCATTAAAAAAAAAAAAAAAAAAAAAAAAAAAAAAAAAAGCAATAGTGAATCGTGCTTCCAGCTCAGCTGAAAATCAAAAGTGAAAGTTGAGGAAGAAAGCAGAGCCTCCTCCCACCACAGCCCTTCTCCTGGCTCTCTGTCACAGAGCATAATTTAGAGCAGCTCCTTTTACGCCTTGCTGCAAGTAAACAACAAAAGTAGACTGTGTTACACAGCCTGACAATGACAGTCTGTGCTCAGCTTTGCAGGCCACAAAAGGCTATGGTAGGTTTGCTTTCTCTGGTCAGCTTAACCTCCCTTCTTTTCTTCCAGGAAAAAAAAAAAAAAAAAAAAAAAAAAGGAAAAATTGGCCAGAATCCTGGTTCAGCAATGGGCCCAGGCCAACTGCCCAGTGCATGTGCGTGTACCCGCGCCTGGACTGCCTCTGTCTTCGCTGTTCATAACTCTTCTTCACTTATCATTTTCCTGTTTCAGTGTTCTGACTTCGCAGGCAGCAGAAGTAATCATCCTGGAGTCTGTATTTCCATCACACAAGGCTTTTATTCCCACAAGGCCTGGTTTTGCAACAGTTTGAATGCTTAAATATTTATGCCAGGACTCCTACCTCCTCCCCCCCTTTCTCCTCACACTGCCTCCTATCTCTCTTTTAGCCTGTGGAACTCCTATTATCCCACTGAACCTCCATCTCTCAGGCTGAACTGAATAAGACCCTTATCCCAGGCTGTGCATGTGGGAGGGGAGGCAGCAAATGGAAAACATTTCTCTTTCTAGATGTAATTGCAAAACAGGAATTTGCTATTCCATCAGCATGCACATGTCCAGACCTGGACTTCTACAGAACAACTAACTTTCAAAGAATCACAGAACCACAGGATGGCTGAGGTAGGAAGACCTCTCTGGAGGTCATCAGGGGCAAACCCACTGCTCTTAAGCAGGGACACCCAGATCAGATTGCCCAGGACAATGTCCAAATGGCTTTTGATCTCCCAGGAGGAGACCCCACAGCCTCTCTGGGCAGCCTGTGCCAGTGCTCAGCCGCCCGCCCAGCACACAAGTGCTGCCTGGTGCTCAGAGGGAGCCTCCTGCCTGCCCCTTGGTGCCCATTGCCCCTGGCCTGGCGCTGGGCTCCCCTGACAAGAGCCTGGCTGCGGCCTCTTTGCCCCCTGCCTGCGGGGACTCACAGCCCTGGGTGAGATCCCCCTGAGCCTCCTCTTCTCCAGGCTGAGCAGTCCCAGCTCTCCCGGCCTCTGCTCACAGGAGAGGTGCTCCAGGTCCTTCCTCATCTTTGTGGTCCTTCAGTGTACTCTCTGCAGTATGTCTCTGTTTCTCATATAATACCTGGGGACACAGGACTTGAGACAGTAGTCCAGGTGTGACCTCACAAGCTCTATGTAGAGAAGGAAGGATCATGTCTCTTGGCCTGCTGGCAATATGTTGCAAAATGCAGCCCAGGACACCATCAGCCCCCTTAGCAGCAAGGCCCCATTACTGTCTCATGTTGAGTTTGGTGTCCTGGTGTCTGGGGCCACTCCTCCCCAGGTACAGGGCTCTGCATTTCTCCATGTTGGCCTTCAGAAAGTCCCTGTCAGCCCGTTTCTCCAGCCTGTTGACGTCCATCAGCATGGCAGCGTGGCCCTCTGCTGAATCAGCCACTGCCCCCAGTTTTGTGCCATCTTCAGACCTGCTGAGGGTGCACTCTGCCCCGTCATCCAGATCATTAATGAAGCTGTTAAACAGGACTGGACCCAGTATTGAGCCCTGAGATACTCTGCTAGTTACTGGCTTCAAAAATAAATAAATAAATAAATAAATAAAATCATTTAGTCCTTGGATAGGTAACCATTCTGGAGAAATTTCACCATGTCACACTCTCATAATCCTGTCCTTTGTTTCCTCATGCTTTGAGGGGAAATCTCCATCCATGCAGTTTCCACCCATTTGTTCTACCATTATCTTTTTCAGAGGGGGGGGGGGGGGGGGAAGATTGAAGGTCTATTTAAAATAACAAAAAGAAAGATTTTATTACAAAGAATGAAATTTGTCAATGAAAACACTTTTTGCCAATTTTCAAGTTTGATACGTACTTCAAAAAGAATAAAGGTGAAAACAATGAATATGAGAGAAACTCTACTCAAACTCCTATAAAGTTGTGACCAGAAGACACTAACAGGATCAAATACTCTTTAATCATTTCAGACTAACACTTTGTCTATAATTCACATTGTTATTCCTGCAAAGTGCACTCTACACTATATAATAACACAGAGAGATGTTGTTCAACAACTAAGCACAATTAACAGACCTGGATTCCTGCTCTGTATATCTGTAATCTGGAAGAATTTAGGGCCACTGTACCCTCAGTTTCTGGAGGAAAGGTTTCATCCATTTCTCTCAGATGATCAAGAAAGGCTGAAGAGCATGAAAATTACCTAGCCGGGGTCAAAGTCTAGATTGGAGATATCATTTTTAATTTTTAATGTCCTTGGCTTTTTCTATTGGCATGAGAATGACAATGTTTTACTGTTCTGGAAAGTTTAGTTACTATTATTTTAATGTAAACTTGGAAAAAAAGCAACACAATTAATCACTCCACAACTAAGTATGAAAATTTTTAGAAGAAATCTTTACAGTTTATTGAAACACTTGCTAACTTATCATGTGAAGATATATATTTACTAGCCCTTTAAAACTATGATTATTTTTCCAGGACATTGGAAGGTCTTTTAAGATCTGTTACAATCCAATACCAAATACTTGTTCAGCGAGATTTCATATCACAAAATATTAAGCTATTTATCTTTAGGCTATGCCTGGCACGTATACGTAGCGAGTTTGCAAGTTTTAGGTTGTCATGAATGTTTCTTGAGAAACAGCCTTGGACAGAAGTCATTTTTCTAAATTAAATAAATATGTTGTTTTTGATTTTCCAAAATACCCAAAGGAACTAGCTCACATTCTAGATCAATGGCCTGCAAAATTTCACTTTGAAATATGATGACATTTTTTACTTAGTGAAGCATAAAAATATCTCTGGAAACAAAGAAACTCTCTGCAGAGGATCTGATCCTGCAAACTTTGCCCTCGCGAATTAAAGTTCTTCAGGCAAGTTTTCCCACTGACTTTAGCAGGGCTGCCCATCTAGGTTTTCATGTTAACTGAGTTGTCTGTGCCATTAAGTGTCTGATGCTCCCTCTTGCTACTACAGGTGTTCCATTCCATTAGCATTGCTTTGTAATTAAAGCACATAATGGATGCTTTTGAAGATATTTGGACTTTTACAACAAAGTGGGGATGGGCTGTTTTCCTGAGAACAGGAAAATTCCAGCCCTCTAACAGATAACAATTTTTTGAGGGTCAAATTCTGAACCATTTTAAACATCATCCCCAAATCCTTTCGTGCATTGTCATTTATATAAATTGTGCTTAATACTCCAAGTGAGGAAGCATAGGGGTAGGAAATAAAATCTTTCAAAGGCTTTGGCCACTCTCAAACTGTGCCAAGAGCTCTGGGTACAGCAAGCCACTGTCGATACAAATTTAGGCTACACAAGGTTGTTGCTGGGTCTGTTTCAAACACACTGACTAAAGCCTTTAGGAATCAATGGAGACAATCTCATCAATTTCCAGGATAATGATAATTTTGGGATAATGGCTTTGTTACAGAACAGGTACACAAACATCATAGAATTTAGTCACCCCAAAACCACGGTGCGTTGGAAAAGCCAAGGCACGAACACACAAGCAGCAGCCCTTAACAAATTCAGCCATCTCTTACACCCCATGCAACAGCAGCGAGGCACCTAAGGCAAAATGGGCTCCAGGGTGTTTATGACTTCACTGTTTGCTTGCAGTTATACATCACTTTGGCTTAAATTTCTCTGCAAGCAGGACTTTGTCTTGCGTAAGATCCGCTTCTTGTTAGCTTTGGCAAGAGCTCCACAACTACCTCTCCTCGCGGTCCTCTGCCAAAAAGGTAAATTGGATGTGCAGAGAGACTTGGGTCGGCTTCACAAAGTCTTATCCATAGAAATAGAGTCAGAGTCATACAGATGTGCCCAGAAAGGCTATTAGATCACCAAGACCATTTCCCAGGATAAAATAGGTCTTGGTTTTGTATTTTTTTAACTCAAGTTACTTCCATGTCACATTGCCTACCTGGAGTTTCTCCGAATCACAGTCTTCCATGCAGATATCCAGTCTTGAAGCAAAGACTTTTGGTACTTTGGGCCAATAATTTAAATTATTCCAGCTTTCCAAAACATCTGTTTTCTTTTGTGAATTTGCTTCATTTTTACTCTCCATTGCCCATCACAGTAGCTTTCTTCACTTTAGGTCCAGAGTAGTGTCTTGTGGTGAAAGTACTTGTGGCATATTCAAACTACCTCTTCTTGCTCTTTTTGATCAGGTCTTTAGGTCTTACACTGTGTAGTTTTTTTTTTCCAGTCTTCGAATATTTTTCCTGGCTCATTTTCTGCATCTTCTTCAGTTTTTCAACATCTTTTTATAAATACGGGACAGCCAGAACTGTACATAATGTTCCAACATCTGTGTCACTGCAGCTATGTACAAATGTAAAATTACATCCGTATTTCCACTGGTTGCTCCTCTCTTTCTACATTCAGAGCTTGCTTTAGCTGCAGCATTGCAGCAGCAACTCCAGCACAACTGCAAGTCCATGACTCCTAAGCCGTTCTCAGTGGCATTGCCTTCCCAGGCTCCAAGCCCTGCAGCCATCCCTGCCTTCCTTGGTCTTACATGTGGAATTCACTTTTTGCCTGTATTAAAACCCATGCATTTTGTAGGTCAGCTCCATATAACTTTGTAGATCTGCCCAGCTGTCACCATTATGTACCACTCTACCAGTTTTAACTCATTAAGTCATTTCCAGTAGTAATTTACGTTCCCCTTTATATACCAAAAGAAGCATAGCCTAGCACCAAGCCCAATACTTTGCACATTTCCATTGTAAACATCTGCATTATCTGTGGTTTTCCACTGAAATTGATATTTGGGGATCTGCCAGTTATTCAGTTCTTTACCTACTCCAGAATTGCTTCACAGATTCTGTATTTTGCAATGCTGCATAGATGCATGGTTTGATTAAACCAAGTAGCTTTCGGTAAGTATTTTACATTGATGCAATGCCTTTTACCAATGAGCCATGATCAGACGGTGAAACGAGTTTGTTTTACAAGGTTTATTTTTCTTTAAACCATCTTGGCTGGCAATGTATTATCACCTGTTATTTCGTTATTACAGCCAACTGAAAAGTTTCCTTGAATCTTCTTTTCCAACTGAAAAATACAAATGGAAATAGACCAAGATATTTTCCGAAATCTTGTTAGTTTCATCAGATTATTTCAGCTGAAAACAAGTGTATCTATTATATGTATGACTACAGGGACAGCCTAAAAATAAATAAAATAATAAAAATTAAAAAATTAAAAAGTGCGGAAAAGTACTGGCCTGGCATTTTTAATATGGAATATTTGACTTTTTCACTCTGAGGCATTTCATTTCAAAATTTTCTTTATTTTTATTGTAAGAATGTTTTATACTTGAAAAGCAAATAAGACATCTCTTTTTTGGGTCAAATAAAGCACTTTCTTCAATCTAAGCTTTTGAATTTAAAAACAAACAAGCAAACAAAAAAAAAAACACAACACCTTCACCTTTTTCCTTCCATATGTTGTATGTTTTCACTATTGCTTTATTCCTAGTTACCTTTCTCCTTCCTTTTTCTGTTTGTGGAGTTAAAGTGGTTTGGTCCATTCTGTAAACTGATCTAAACAGATCTAAATCGCTCAATTTATTTTCACTATGCTTTCTTCTGCCTCTTCTTTCCGATTATTGAGGTCTGTAAGAACCTGTCTCCACAAATAGTTAAAACTGTGCTAGTATTTATTCTGTATAAAGATATATAAATATATATAAAATATATATATAATATATAAAGATATAAACATTTTTCTTTTTTTTTTTTTTTTAAGCATAATTTCCCTGAACACCCTAAACCTTTTTAATCTTATACCTCTAGCACAACTACATACACAGCACATAGAGTTCACAAATGTAGCTTGAGATAAAAAGGGGAGGTACGGGGAGGACATGCTGATTTCAAAGCTAATTCTTTTTGTCATATCAGTTTTCAGAGGAGGTGACTTGGGTTTTTGCCTGGGCATTTATGATTTAAGGAACCCACCACAATTGTTTAGGTTACCACGACTGTTCTGTTCCCAGTCTGCTGAAGGCAGCTGTGGCTTTAGGAGAGGGCTGGATGTCCTCCTGTCCCCTCACGCTCTCGTGCTGGCTGGTGGGATTCACAGCCATGGACACAGCTGCAAAACCCATGTCGCTTTCACCCTTGCGTTCGTGCATTGCTTACCATGGCACCAGCATGGGAGGATGCAGCCAGTCTGGGAAGTGTGTTATAAAAATTAGGAGCATTGCCTCTCAAGCATGATTTCATTGCATTGCATTTCAATGCATTTCATTGCTTTGTTTGGGAAAAGTGCCCAAACAAAAGTTAACTTTATTGACATGGATGGGGAAAGCCCTATTTGATGGAGTTGAGTGTGTAAATGGTGGTTAAAGCCACCTCTAACAAGGAGAATCTTAGTACTTAAATAATGGGATCGGGGGTCATATGAAATCCCCTCTAAGAAAGCAGGCTCTTTATATAAATCCTGGGAGCATAATCTCTCCAAAAAGCACAAATAACAAAGAGGACTCAGTACATAGATGGTGGGACCACAGGTCACTGAAGTTTAAGTCCCCTCTAAAAAAAAGGAATTCAATACATAAATACTGAGAGAACAGTGTCATTGTGTACCATCATGACAATAAGGAAATTATTTTTAAGATGGAAAAAAGCAACCCCTTTTGCTCCTCCATGGAAGTTTGTCAATAATGCAGCAACATGCATTTATATGCATCTGTACAGCAAAATCTGCTGTGCCTGCTCCGAGAGGCTGCCTGAGGGGGAGTGATCCCCAGGCAATATTGTTAACCTCCTTCCTTGTGTGAAGATGCATCCTTGTCCCCACGAGTTGCACCTGGCATGTGATGTCCACACTTTCTTGCTGCTCCCCTTCCTTTTCACGTTGTCACTCCCCTTCTCCTGTCGTGCCCCTGTCCCTCTGCTCTTTGCTAACAACCTTTTGCAAATGGTCTTGACTCCATCCTGTGGCAGCTTTTATTTGGTCTGAAACACCTCAGGCTGCCCCAGCCAGAGGCAGTAGACAACACTTTGCTTCCTGGTGCAATCCATGGAGGCAGGCACTGCAGTAAAAAGCAGCAGCTTAACTGGGTGTGGAGGGAGATGTGGCCTTCCCACGGCATTTGTTTAATAGTAGCCATGCATTCTCTGGCCAGCAGATTGAAGGTCTGGTGTGTGGAGGGGACATTGCTGCAAATGGGCATGTGCAAGGTGGCCAAGCTGCAAGGTGGCTCAAAGGGAAGGTCACTCTCCCAGAAAGCCATGGACTTCCCATGGAAGCTGGGAACCCAGTCCTGGTCCTTTCCTGAACAATGCTATTGAGATCCCGTGGCACGCTGAGCAAAGCAGTGAGCCCCGGGTCTGAACCCACCCAGGGCACTTCTTCAAATATCTCGAACCAGTTTTTGGATTGCATTTGCAAGAGCAAAGGGCTCCTGTCCTACCTCATGAATCATCCTGCCATGCAGAAAAACTTTAAAAACCACTGTGTAGAGAGCATTTAGACTAAATTTGCAACACATTATAATGTAAGAATCAGATTACACACAAATATTCCCCCATAAAATTAAGTGTAAGTGTTTTATTGCATGTTCGCAAGCAAAACATTTTATTACATTTTTATATGTTATGCAGTCATGTCCATATCCATATGTGCGTTTAGGGAGAGAAGTATAGCTCTCATTATGGATGTACAAACGTATATCTCCAACTCAAGCAGGCCACTTGCAGGGATATAAATCCCACCAAAGAGCACACGTTCTGGCAGGTCTTTTATGTGCTCTGCTCGGAAGCAGTGCATCTGCCTGCTGTAACATCAGTGACGTCTTTTGTCCTGAACAGAAGTTACACATGTATAATGGAAAATAAGATTCTTATTGATGTTTAACAGGGCTCCATGTCATTTGGATTATGTGCCTACTTCTATTTCTGATAATAGAGCTGTCTTGGTTTAGTTCAATGAAGAGAACTGCAAAGGAAAGCCAAGGTTTCCATTGTTAAAAGTAATGCTGGCTCGTTCTTGGATCAGATAAGGGTTTTTGACAATTCTGGTGACATAGCAATAACAGAAGTATATGCACATGGAGTGAACATGTGTGTACATATATAAATGGTATATACACACTCTACAAATAAGTCCTTCAAAAGAGAACCATGCTGTAGTCCAAGAAGCTGAGAACCTGTGAAAATACAGCCATAGAAGTACTTAGTAGTTTTCTAGTCCTCACTTAGGCCTGATCCTGAATACACTGAAATCAAATGCAGTGATTTCCACAGTGCCGAATCAGGCTGCTCTGCAACCAGGGCTGAAATATTTTAGTGAGCTTCACTGGAGCAGAAAATAAGAGTGGCAGGCTGAATGCGTAGGGGCAAATTTTAAAGTTAACTCCACAGTCATGATAAAATTTGCCATGCTAGTTCAAAAAATGGAAAACAGGGGCTTTGTGCCAGCATGCAAGTGTGTGGGTAACATCTCAGGGCATAAATCCTCACAGTGACTTCAGCAGATACTTAGAGTTAAGATATGTTTAAGTACTGGGACTAATGACTACTAGTTTAAATCACATGAAATGGCCACGGTACAATGGCCTAATCAGCAATTAAAGAGATGATAAGGGACACCTGGTTTTACTTCAACATCATTTGTCATTTTCATTTTATTCTGTGTTTTTTTTGCACTTGTGATCAACCCCTTCAAGTTTTTGAGAAAAATAATTTTTCATAGTAATCAGCGTGACTATGGGCTTTTCTGTTCCTCTGGAGCAGTAAAACCCTGAGGAAGGTACAGAGTTGCCAAGATCAGGGTTGTGTGTTGGTAGGAATGTTTCATTTTACCTTTTAAAAGAAGCTTAGAGCACAATTATGGAGCTGGATTTGGTTGTGTGTCAGAAACATGAACCAGATTTGTTCATTTTTGTGCCTGTTTCTGCTCCTGGAGCAAACAATCTTGCCTTGATGTGGGAAGTTCTGACCCACGAGTGATTTGGGGGTGATGGCGTGCAACAGCCAAGGGGATGCAGAGATGAGTCTCTGATCCCAATGGCTGAAGAAATTGCTTCTACAGCGCTGAGTTTGAAGTATTTCTTCTGTCCATGTCTCCAAAATCTGACCAAGTTTATTTGCTTAGTCTTTGTTGTCCACCATAGATTCAGTCTCCTGTCTCAGCCAGAGAGTGCATTAAAAACATCCCTTGGCAATGCAGAACGATGGCATCCGACGTACCCCTCTCCCCAAAAACATTCTGATATCAAATGCCCTCCAAAATTTTAAAACATTCTGGAGAGGCTTTTAGCCTTCTGTTTTCAATAGTTATATTTTTTCAGCATGTGGCACCTATATCGTTTCAAACATACTTGTTACAAAGACTGGTCTGTGATGTACGTAAAGGGCACTATATACATTAACGTCAGTCACAAATCATTTCAACAAAACATCTGCCATTCCAAATCAAACCCAAGATACTTTTAATAAAAAAAGCATTATGGGAGGACAAGGGGAGAATCATCTTCCTCCTGCGGGAGGCCACTACTTCATATCACCACCAGCCTGGGAGATACCAAGACCCACCAGCCCTTTCTGCCTCCAGCTTTGGGCTCCCAAGTGGCCTCTTGGCTGCACCCACAGCCTGTGGGTCAGGGAGATGAAAGGTAGAAGAAGGAACTCAAGCTTTGGAGGAGAGGGAGTGTGTTGGCACAAGTCCTTCTACCTCTCCCAATTGGATGTGCAACTTTCAGGCATAAAGCTATTGTTTTGCTTTCTGGGCCTTCCTCAGCAGCTGGGCCAAGCTTCCTGCTAGGAGCCAGGATCTGCAACCTTATGAAAGTTGCAGAGCCCGGCAGGCTGTCGGTATTTTCAGCTGGATCAAGCCCAGAACAATTTTATTTTCATCAGAAATGTTCCCTGGCCCTACCACATGTGCAAGCCTACATGAAACCACCAAGAAGGCTCCCTCCCCCAGCTATCTTATTTAGCTCAAATTCAGCTGCCCAGCAGAACTGTTTCTTATCCAAGCCCTTAGAGACAGGAGAGGAGTGCAGAGATTTAATTATAATCTTTCTCTCTCTCCACCTCCCACAGTATACTAATGCTTTTCATTAGCTAAAGCCAAAACCTTGCTTTATAAGCTGCGAGAGCTGTCTTAAAAAAAAAAAAAAAAATCCAGTTTTAAAGGAGTTCTGAATGGTAGTAACAGCAGCCTAACCCCTCATCTGCAGGTGTGGGAGATCCGCTTGAGGATTGCTGGTAGAAAAGCAAGTTTTATTGGAAAGACATATGATTCCTATTTCTGTCCATTGGCTGATTATCCCTCGCATTACAGCACTTCTGTGCCCACTGACAATTTTGCATTCACATTCAAATGAATGAGAGAAAACCTCAACATCCAGGAGCTCTGGATGATTTTTATAAGTATCCAGATGTTTAGGCTTTTATCTGAGGCTTATCCAAAAATATGAGGCCACTCCTAGCAGCAGCCTGATAAATATCCACAGCCATTTATTCTGTGTGCATACACGTGTGTAGGTCTTGAGCAAACATTTATACGGACATCTAGCAGGTACATTTGGCGCAGGCACAATTGTTGATCTTAGCAGTGTATAAGTAAGGTAAATCAAAAATGAGATTTTTGACCCACAATTGCAACATGATTTGAGTCATCTGACAGAAAGGTGCTGGGGCAATTTAAGACACTGACTAAATTGTTGTCATTGTCTTAAGGAATACAGAAAGCTGATTTTCATCCATGAAAAAATAAGGGTCTATTTACAGTGCTTCCCCAGAAGGAGACTACCCAGTGGTCAGGGAGCAGTATGAGAAAGATGGAGTGCTATTAATGGCTGATTTTCTTGCCTTTTTTTTTTTTTTTAGCAAAATGCTACTTTTCTTCTCATTCCCTTTTGTTCTGCCAGCTTTAGTGCTGTAAATAGACAAATGGACCTCAGCACGTTTCTAGGATGGTTTCAGGAGTATATGTTTTTTGTATTCAGTAGCACTTGGAAGCTTCAGCTCTGCTGTGCCGGTGCTGTGCAAACACGTAGTGAGGGAGCAAATCCTCATGTGTGAAGAGCCGAGGATCTGCTTGGAGGGCAGATAAAACAAGCAGCATAACAAATACCTGCCTGGCTAATAAAGGACAAATGAAAGGAATCTTATACACAGATTAACCAAGCAGTTAAAAGTGGCAAGAATAATAAATATGCTTCTGAGAGGAGGAGCTGCTATTTGGCTGCACGCTGAATTTATCTGTTCCCACCGTAAGCTGTTTTGCCATAAACAGAGAAGCACAAAAGCTGAAGGAGAGGGAGAGCACTCTGGAAGCTGTCCCATGAACAGGACAAGCTTTCCTTGATTCCTCAAGTTTTACACAGTCCAGTGTTTGTTTTCTTTCTTTCCTTTCTTTTTTTTTTTTTTTCAATGTACATTTTGATGGTTTCTTATCTTACATTTTAATAGGAAATCTGCTGAATGTCTAAAATGCCTTTTGGCAGTCAGACCTTTTGTTGCTGATCTCTGCAGCTTAAAAACAGTTTAACTTATCGAGAGGCTTTGGTGTAGATCTGGTGCTGTGACTAGGTTCATTTGGTTTTAAAATGCTTTCTTTTGGATCACTTTTAATCATTGCTTACATTGCATATGGCCATTTATGCATTGACAGGTTGATGGGGACTTTAATGTACATAAAACTTGCTCTGTCAGGACTTATGCCTCTCTGTCAGATTTTATCCTACAGTAGAGAGGGTTCGTGTACAGTTGCTGACAGATACAATAAGCTCCTCCAGCAGCTGCAGTCCTGCCTCCCACTGATGGTTTTTTTGCATGCTGCAGGCAGGAGCACAGCATTGGACCTGGAAGATGCTAAATCCCTTACAGACAGGGAGCATGAAGGTGGCTGTGCAGAAGAGGTGCACCAAAACTTCTTTGATGATTCAGGAGGAGCTGGCACCAACCGTGGTCATGTCCTGGACTATGACACTAAGTCCTGCCATATCTGGTGTCTTTCTTTAACCCCAGCTGCAGGAGACAGGCAGCAACAAGAAAAAACTTGTTCTATGCAAAACAAAACTGACTTTCCAACCCTGTGGAGAAAACCTAAAAACAACAAAACCAAACAACAACAAGAAGTTAAAAAAATACATAAAAACTGAAAAAGCTTATGAATTTTAAGTCAGTCCCATGATTGTAAGGACTAAAATCATGAATTTGAAACTCTTGGGTTGCAACACGTCTATCTGCCCTGTGTGGTCTGGAGGGCAAGCATCGAGTGTTTCACGAGTCTGGTACAATCACAGGGTTGAGATACGCAGATGTTGGATCTAATACTAAAAGGTGCCCAGCATCTGTCATCCCTACAGAAGCCAATGGAAACTGCAAACACTCAGCTCTGAAGGATCAGTCCTTTAATCATTAATACGTTTCCAGATCTATAAAAAAATGTTTCCTATGATACTTTATTTCTGCAAGAAATTCCCTGTTGGCAAGAGAATTTTCATAGCTCCTTAAAGACCTATAAGGAACTGTGGAAGAAATAAAGTGGGGCTTTACTTATGGAAATCAGACCTACTGGAGAGCAACTGGAAATGTTTTTTATGAGTCTTTATAATGGAACTACAGTAGCAGTTCCATGTTGATTTTTATTCTAAGACCCTATATATTTTTTTTTCTTCTTCTTTTTTAAGCCAATTTTTTCCCACCTGAAACTTCATGTGTGGTCTCTTGGCAAAGAAGATATTTTTGGAAAGTTTCAGGCTGATCTGATAAGCCTTTTTTAAGTAGGGAGATTTGAAAACATGGAGATATTTTATTTTTTAAAATTCTCCAAACCTTTTCCTGTTCATTTAGAAGCTGAAAACTGCTTATACTAAAAAATTCCCATTTTGTTTTTATGTTTGCCCTTAATGAGATACAGCTCATGAACATAGTTTTAGTAATTTCAGTGGTACAAAAATTTGGGGATTTGATTAAGTTATCTGGAAAGATAACTTTGAAAAGTAGAATAAAAATACCATAAATATGAGCTAGAGATGTTGTATTGGTAGATGAGTGAAATATTACACATAAATGTGTCAACTGACATGAGGATGTGATGCAGTGAAAACAAATACAGTTTAATATATACTAGAACATTTGAAATAATTCAGGTGCTCATTTGTACTAAAAGTATCCAGCCTTCCTTTCATACTGATGATATGCACAATACTTGAGGCTGCACTGAGTGTCTGAACTGAGCATCAGGGCAGAGAAACTTCCTCCTTGGACAAGTCAGGAAAAATGCACGTTGCAGACGTGTCTCTTCTCCATTGGTAACATGCCTTTGAATGAAGTATTAGCAAATAAGTCATGGGGCTTTAATGAGGGATGCACTTTAACATGGCCTGGTCTCAGGGGTCATTGAATGTGAGATCCATTCTTGATAGCTTGCTCCGGGCTTCCCTCCACAGCCATGACTGAGGCAGTGCCATCCCTCAGGAATGCTTACCTTTCAGCAGGCTGGATTGACAACCCTTCCTTGTCCTTCTTGTTGTCTTTAATGGACACTCAAGTTTCACGGAGATTCTGCCTCTGTTGCAATCATTTCTGGAGATAGTGATTCATTTAATCTCTGGGAAGAGTTTTTCATATAACCTTCCTCCTAGAGAAAAGTGACACTCTTTCTTTCCAAGCACTCCTCTACTTTCTTCCCATTCTCTCCTCCTTTTCCTCCTAAAACCACTCTTGCCTGTTTTCTTTATTGAAATACTTCAGTAAAGAACTTTACTTTCTCTTTTTTTTCTTTTTCTTTTTTTTTTTCATTTTTCTCTTGTTGTTCGTTTTTTTTTTTCTTTATTTCTGTTGTTCTCTGTTTTATTTTTCTTTTTTTTTTTTTTTCTTTTTTCTTTGTTCTTTTTTGTTTCTTTTTTTTTTTTTCTTCTTTTTTTTTTCATTTTCTTTCTTCCTTCTTTTCTTTTTTTCCTTCTTTTTTTTTCTTTTTTTTTTTTTTTTTTTTTTTTTTTCCATTTTTTTCTTTTCCGTTTCTTTTTTCTTCTCATTTCTTTTTAGTGATTCTTTCTTCTATTCTTCTTCTTTCTTTCTTTTTTTCCTTTTTTTTTTTTTTTTTTATTTCTTCACCCTACTTCTTTTTTTCTTAGTTTTATTTTTTTCTCTTTTTTTATTCTTCTTTTGTTCTTTTCTCTTTTTTTTCTCTGTTTTTGGTCTTTTCTTTTTTTCATGTTTTTTATTTTATTCTTTTTTCTTTTGTTTTTCTATTGTTTATTTTTTTTTTATTTTTTTTACTTCTTTCTTTTTCTTTTTCTTTTTCTTTTCTCTTTTCTTTCTCTTTCTCTTTCTTTCTCTTTTTTTCTTTTTCTTTTCTTTCTTTTTTTTTCTTTTCTTTTTCTTTTTCTTTGTTTTCTTTTCTTTTCTTTCTTGCTTTCTTTTTCTCTTGTGCCTTTGCTCATATTTCAGAGCAATTTATATCCAAAACAGAGGGAAAACATGGGGCCTCTCTCCTGATTAAGCCATTCCACTTATCATGCCTACAGCAGAGTATATTCAGGCTTTTCCTCAATTACAGCAAAATATGAATCCACCTAATTCTCACCCTTACGCAAATATGCCATGCTAAGTAGGGAAATAATTGCATGCTTGTTCACTGTAAGCCTTTGTCTAGGTTTGATGAAGAGTGAGAACAGGGTGCTTCTTCAGTAGGTCTCCCCTTCCAGGTATTCTGTCCCTATTATGGAGCTTTTGTGTTCTTCTGCCTTTTTTCTGTATGTTGCTCGAGAGACCCAGGGCAATAGCTGTTCAAATTTGGCTCATTATTAATTCTGTCAGGTCAAAATCTCATTTCAACCAGAAGGCAACTACTGTAGGCGGAGATGTTAAACCAGGATGACAATAACTTCAGAAACTCTGTATGTCTGTTTTAGGGAAAGACCCAAACCACCGAAAATAAGAGCAATGTTAGCAGGCAGACTATAATGCATTAGGTTGGTTTCTGATATGAGAGTTAGTTTGCACTCCTGATCTGAGCCAAATAAGTAAAGTTTCACAAAAACTGAATCAAGAGCATTTTTGCCTCTTATGCACCTTTGCATTTCTGATTGCAATAAGTAATGCAGCAGAAGTTCCAATGCAAAGTTCCTACTTTTTTTTTCCAGTAATTCTGGTGTAACTAGAGATGAAAACCATGAGTAATCTTATCAGAGTCTATTTGGATAAGTTTTGTAAACCTCTCAGCACTATTCAATGTTTTTAATGATTACATTACTCAGATTTGGCCTTTTGCTAATCACTTGCTTCTGAGATTTGGTCTGTCACCTTGACATGAAGTAAGATAACTTTTTTATCCTCATAGTGATGCAATGCCATGCATATATTCCATATAGCATCTCTTTTAATGCCCCTCCAATTTTATATTGTGTTGATTTCAGTGATCTTGTTATCAGATTATCAAATCTTACAAAGGATTTGGAATGCAGGACTGAGTTTATAGCTAGATACTAGCTTAAGTTGTAGCTGCTTTTTTTTTTTTTTTTTTTTTCCCCTGTGTGGGTTCCAGGTTGTGATAGTATGTAGTAACTGGAGATACAACGTCTGTGTGGGTCATCTTTGGGTATTGAAGTAATTCCTTATGTGGTGCTTGGATGGCTCCTTCAAAAACATGATCTGTCTCTCTCAAGGAGTAACCTTGTTGAGAAACAATATTTCTGAGATCATTAGGCTGTCCACAATAATGGCTTCCTCAAAGCAAATATGGTGGTTGTATATAAGGGCTTGACTGCATTACCCAACTTTCTCAGATGTCTGCTGGGTATATTGCTGTGCTGGTCCTTGTGGGTTTTATAAATACATATTAAGTATAACGTGTGTATATTTATACATATATATATGTTATATTTTGGGGATAGCCCTTTTTGTTTTCCGTAGTGTCCAAGAAAATGACACTTCAAAAGGCTATCACAGAGACAGAGCAATAATCAGGGGTAATGAATTATCAAATCTGTGGTAGGAAATTGACATGGAAATCCAGTTTTCCAGCTCAAATGGTGAAAGAAGTCATCTTAAGGTACAAGTTGGACTTGGTGACAAAGTTTCTGAACTTATTAGATATTCTTCTATGGGTGCCCCATGAAAAGCCTGGTATGTTGGGTGTAATTTAATTCTTGTGTCTGTACCCGTATCTGGAGGAAATGGGACTTATTGAAAGTAAAATTGTGAGTGAGGAGTGATTAATAAGGTTGGCACTGCCTTCAGGCCAATATGCTGGTTATTGGTCCCACTCAAAAATATTCAAGTAAGTTTTGGTGCTATCATGATCTGGATTGTTGATATACAAGCCAGTGATAATACCCTGCTGGTATGGCA
The DNA here is from genome assembly GCF_009769625.2 of Cygnus olor. Classification (NCBI taxonomy): domain Eukaryota; kingdom Metazoa; phylum Chordata; class Aves; order Anseriformes; family Anatidae; genus Cygnus; species Cygnus olor. The sequence goes on from NC_049169.1 coordinate 181,002,791, forward strand.
GTGGAATGTAGAGGTCATTTGCATTATGTATTCTATTGCAGAAGTCTGCTGCACCCTGGAAAAGGATTAATTAAAAGATATTTAATTGATGAGGGGTGTTGAGATGATTCTGATAAGTCCACTGTTTTTTCAGTACAATTCACCTGGTCAGATATTATCAGCCTGGCAAAATTTGAGGCGCTTTTAACAGAAGAAGAACAGAGGATGAGATTTCAGATGGTTTTTGTTTTTGTATCGTGTATGAGTTTGGCAGGTAACTTGAGCGCCTTTTTAAATTCCAAGGTGAGGAGGATCATGGGTTGTTCTTGACCTTCTTTTAAGTAGCAGCAGAGAATTGTCTGTTGTCTTCATTGCTATAGCTGGTTTTTGAAGTTTAGAGTTACGGTATCCTTCCTCTGAGGTTTGCTTAGCCACTGGTAAAGAGTAGATCTAGGGGATCCTTTGGTCTCAATTGGTATACCCCTCTCTGAGAAAAGGAGTTCTGATAATGATAGTGTTTTAGGTATTTTGCATGGGATTCATTTCACCATCTTCAGCCTTTGAAGATTTTGATTTCTACCTTTCCAAAACAGGTGCACAGAGTAAGTGGGGTCATCTTACCCCTCATGAGTGTCTGCCTCATGGTTGACCTTTGGAGGGAACGTAGAAGGGCAGCTGAGACCACCCTTGGGAAGTGGAAAGGGGATAGCATCAGGTCCTTCAGGGCACAGACATGGCAAACTGTCAATTTTTTGTGGTGTTACAATTTATTCATCATCAGCTTAGCCATGGTAATTGATTGTGTGCATGTTTCTAGCCCACTCCTGTTAAGTGCGCACTTTAATCATTCTCTAGAGACGTTCATTAGGCTGTGGTAACTTAATTGCTTGTGAATGTCTATTCAGACCTTCATATCTCAACCTGCATGGTCATATTCACCAACTTTGTTCCAGAAAGCCACCTAAACACTAGCTAATACTATGCACATAGACAGAGAACACAAAATTAGAAAAATGAGAGAAATAGGTCTACAGTTTTTCTTCTCATTTCCAGCTAACCTTCCAAATAAGGAGCAATGAAAATATACAGCATCTAACATTCCTTTTGGTGCAGGGTTGACTTTGGGGAGGAAGAAAAGCAATAAAGCTATTAATTTAGAAATAAAATCATAGCAGTCATATTATATTTGTATTTGTTTTCAAACAGGAGCTGTGTGGCTCCGGGAAGGGCACTGACCTTTCACTTCTGTGCTCTCCAGCTCCAGCGCTGCCGCAGGCCCTAAGTGAAAATGAGCCTACTGGTCTCATCCAAACCCCGGTGCATGTTAGCCCACGTTGCAAAACACCAGAGAATTTGGCACGATCAGCAGTTTCTGCTCGAGAGGCCCAGGACTGCAATAGCAGAGGTGTTAGAGATCAGGACTCGGGAACACTGGTTGAGTTATGTGGGAAAGTAAAATATTCGGTCTCTCACTTTCATTGGGACTGCGTTCACTAGCACAAAAATATAACATACTATGTACATACAAAAAAAACATATTTATATCAACCCAAATGATACTTATAAATAAGGCAAGCAGCTCATTACCACCATTCATCCAAAGGTCACAGACTGCTTTTTAAGCAGAAATGTGGCTGTGCCGTGAGCCATGTAACATCGTTCTTATTTTACAGATGAAAAAACTGAGGCACACAGACACCTTCCTATCCAAGACCGCACAGGAAATCTGTGGGGCAAGACCAGCACAGACTCCTGATCACTGGTGTCTGCCTGTGGCGGGTTTGGAGGGGACCACTGACTCGCTTGTGCTCAGGACCCCGTGGCAGAGCTGGAGCTGAAGAGTACTTAAGTGAAAGGTCTGGGTGTCCCTTCCCTCAGCCACAAGATCCAGTTGGATAAGCAATATAAAGACAGTGAGACTTTTCTGATTTTTTTTTCATTTTGATAGTTTCTTGTGTCTTCCCCTCAGAAGTCAGTTTTTACATGAAAAATGTCACACGTTGTTATTTCCATATCTTGGCACTGTCTCTAATTTAGAAGGTTTAATGAGAAGAAAAGCTGCAGAGCACTGGAGCCTCGTGATGATGTTGTCCCCTTAGGACCATGCAATGACAACCTGTTCCAGCTGAAATGGATGAATGTCCTCTTTCCCCTCTTCTTCTAGGATATTGTTTCCTTCTCGAACTGATATGCACGTTAATTCTTCCTTACATCCTCTGACTGTCACTTCTATGACCTATTCCCACTCCTCATTCCCAGGTGCTTG